>NW_026596117.1:2104944-2120998 GCF_907164565.1 Psammomys obesus | reverse complement strand
TGTTTCTATGCCAATACCATGCAGTTTTTATTACTGTTGCCCTGTAGTACAGCTTGAGATCGGGAATGGAGATACCTCCAGATGATCTGTTGTTGTACAGGATCGTTTTGGAGATTCTGGGTGTTTTGTTTCTCCATATGAAGCTGAGAATCTTTTTTTCAAGGTCTGTAAAGAATTGAGTTGGTATTTTGATGGGAATTGCATTGAATCTGTAGATTGCTTTTGGCAGGATGGCCATTTTCACAATGTTAATCCTACCAATCCATGAGCACGGGAGATCTTTCCATCTTCTGAGATCTTCTTCAATTTCTTTCTTCAAAGACTTGAAGTTTTTCTCAAACAGGTCTTTCACTTGCTTGGTTAGAGTCACACCAAGGTACTTTATGTTATTAGTGGCTATTGTGAAGGGTGTTGTTTCCCTAATTTCTTTTTCAGCCGTTTTGTCTTTGGTATACAAGAGGGCTTCTGATTTTTTTGAGTTGATTTTGTATCCTGCCAGTTTGCTGAAGGTGTTTATCAGCTGAAGAAGTTCTCTGGTTGAATCTTTGGGGTCGCTCATGTATACTATCATATCATCTGCAAATAGTGACACTTTGACCTCTTCCTTTCCGATTTGTATCCCCTTGATCTCCTTTAGTTGTCTTATTGCTCTGGCTAGGACTTCAAGTACAATGTTAAAGAGATATGGAGAGAGTGGGCAGCCTTGTCTTGTCCCTGATTTCAGTGGGATTGATTTAAGTTTCTCTCCATTGAGTTTGATGTTGGCTATAGGCTTGCTGTATATTGCCTTTACTATCTTTAGGTATGTGCCTTGTATCCCTGATCTCTCCAAGACTTTAAACATAAATGGGTGTTGGACTTTGTCAAATGCTTTTTCAGCATCTAAGGAGATGATCATGTGGTTTTTCTCCTTCAGTTTGTTTATGTGGTGGATTACATTGATGGATTTCCGTATGTTGAACCACCATTGCATTCCTGGGATGAAGCCTACTTGGTCATGGTGGATGATATCTTTGATGTGTTCTTGGATTCGGTTTGCAAGTATTTTATTGAGTATTTTTGCATCAATGTTCATAAGAGATATAGGTCTGAAGTTCTCTTTTTTTGTTGGATCTTTGTGTGGTTTAGGTATCAAAGTGACTGTGGCTTCATAGAATGAGTTTGGTAGTGTTCCTTCTGTTTCTATTTTATGGAATAGTTTGAGGAGAATTGGTGTTAGTACTTCTTTGAAGGTCTTGTAGAATTCTGCGCTGAAGCCATCTGGTCCAGGCCTTTTTTTGGAGGGGAGACTGTCAATGACTGCTTCAATTTCCTTGGGAGATATAGGGCTATTCAGTCTTTCTACCTGATCTTGACTTAATTTTGGTAGATGGAATCTGTCAAGAAAGTTATCCATTTCATTTAGATTTTCAAATTTTGTGCCATATAGGCTTTTGTAGTATGACCTAATAATCGTTTGGATTTCCTCAGTGTGTGTAGTTATGTCCCCATTTTCCTTTCTGATTTTGCTGATTTGTATGGTTTCTCTCTGCTTTTTAGTTAGTTTGGCTAAGGGTTTGTCTATCTTGTTGATTTTCTCAAAGAACCAGCTTTTTGTTTCATTGATTCTTTGGATAATTTTATTTGTTTCTAATTGATTGATTTCTGCCCTTACTTTGATTATTTCCAGCCTTCTGCTCCTCTTGGGTGTATCTGCTTCTTTTTTTTCTAGGTTTTTCAGTTGGGCCATTAAGTTGTTTGTATGTGATATTACGAATTTCTTCTTGCAAGCACTTAGTGCTATAATTTTTCCCCTGAGCACTGCTTTCAGTGTGTCCCATAAATTTGGGTATGTTGTGCCTTCATTTTCATTGAATTCTAGAAAGTCTTTAATTTCTTTCTTTATTTCTTCCTTGACCCAGCTGTCATTGAGTAGTAAGTTGTTTAGTTTCCATGTGCATGTCGGCTTTTTGTTGTTTCTGTTGTTGTTGATGTCTAGCTTTAGTCCATGGTGGTCAGATAGTATACAAGGGATTATTTCAATCCTTTTGTATCTGTTGAGGCTTGCTTTGTGACCAACTATATGGTCTATTTTGGAGAAGGTTCCATGTGGTGCTGAAAAGAAGGTGTACTCTGTTGAGTTTGGGTGAAAAGATCTGTAGACGTCTATTAGGTCCATTTGATTTAGGGATTCTGTGAGTGCTTTTATTTCCCTATTTGGTGTCTGTCTGGTTGATCTGTCCCTTGATGAGAGTGGGGTGTTGAAGTCTCCCACTATTAAGGTATTAGGATCAATGTATGATTTAAGCTTTAATATTGTTTCATTTACGAATGTAGGTGCTCTTGTATTTGGGGCATAGATATTCAAAATTGTGATGTCCTCTTGTTGGATTTTTCCTTTGATGAGAATATAGTGGCCCTCCTTATCTTTTTTGATTAACTTCGGATGAAAGTCTATTTTATTAGATATTAGGATGGCTACTCCAGCTTGTTTTCTGGAACCATTTGCTTAAAAAACATTTTTCCAGCCCTTTACTCTGAGGTAGTGTTTATCTTTGATGCATAGGTGTGTTTCTTGGGTGCAACAGAATGTTGGGTCTTTTTTCCGTAACCATTCTGTTAGCCTGTGTCTTTTTATTGGTGAGTTGAGTCCATTAATATTGATAGATAATATTGACCAATGCATGTTAGTTCCTTTTGTAATGGAGTCGATGATCTTACCTTGTTTCATTGCTTGTTTTCTTTTCATTTTTGTTGGGACATTATCTGTATGCCCTGTTTTCTTGGGTGAATTCATTTTCGTTGGATTGGAGTTTTCCTTCTAGTATCTTCTGTAGGGTTGGTTTGCTGTATAGATATTGTGTAAATTTAGTTTTGTCATGGAATATTTTGTTTTCTCCATCTATGTTGATTGAAAGCTTTGCAGGGTATAGTAGTCTGGGTTGACATTTGTGATCTCTTAGAGTCTCCATGATGCTTGCCCAGGCCCTTCTGGCTTTCATAGTTTCTGATGAGAAGTCTGGTGTGAATCCGATAGGTCTACCTTCATATGTTACTTGGCCTTTTTCCCTTGCTGCTTTTAATATCATTTCTTTGTTCTGTAGATTTAGTGTTTTGACTATGATGTGACGTGATGTGTTTCTTTTCTGGTCTAGTCTATTTGGTGTTCTGTAGGCCTCTTGTATATTTATGGACATCTCTTTCTTTAAGTTGGGAAAATTTTCTTCTATGATTTTCTTGAAAATATTTTCTGGACCTTGGAGCCTGGAGTCTTCTTTTTCATCAATTCCTATTATTCTTAGATTTTGTGTTTTCATAGCATCCTTGATTTCTTGGATATTTTGTGATTGGAATTTTTCTGATTTTACTTTTTCTTTGAGAGAAGTATCAATTTCTGCAAGTGTGTCTTCAGCTCCAGAGATTCTCTCTTCCATCTCTTGTATTCTGTTGGTGATGCTTACTTTTGTGGTTCCTGATCTTTTCTCCAAGTTCTCCAGCTCAAGAGTTTTCTCATTTTGTGTTTTCTTTATTGATTCTAATTCTGTTTTCATGCCTTGCACCATTTCTTCCATGTGTTTGAATTTGGATTCCTGTCTCTCTAGGATGGACTCTATTTCTTTGTTCATTTCCTTTTTGTATGCCACTAATTTTTTCTCTACTTGTGCCTCTATTTGTTTGGCTATGTTTGCCTGTGTTTCTTTAAGAGTTTTGTCTATTTCTTCTTTCTTTATCTCCAATTGACTGGCCAACTCTTTGAAAGATTTGTTCATTTCCTCCTTATGAGCCTCAAATAATTGAGCAAGCATGGCTTTATGGTCATTTTCCTGTGCTTCTGATGAATTGGAGTATCCATCGATATTGGGGTTTGCTGGTGAAGTCATGATGTCCTGATTTATGTTGGAAGTGTTCTTTCGCCTACCCCTGGCCATTGGCTTATCTGAGACCTTCCCTGTTTGTTTTTGGATTCTGCCGATCAGACTGGTACTGTCTCTCTCTTGAGTCTGGAGAATTTTTCAGGAAGTTGAGAGAGGTCCCGTGTCCTTAGCGTATGCTGAGGACTAGCTGTACCTGTGGGAGGAAAGTACGCAGGCGCAAACAGAGGCAAATGCAAGCGTGCGTGCGTGTGTGTATGTGTGTGTGTGTGTGTGTGTGTAAGTGGGCGTGGGCGTGTGTCTCAAGGGACAGAGTGATGGCTAATGTTGAGCCCTTGAGTGTTTGGGAGGGGCTCTGCAATGTATATGTCGCAGGCGCTAGTGATGATCGCAGCGCAATTTCTGGCATTAACTGCCTTAACTCCTCAATTAGACCCACAGAACAGGAACTTCAATGTTCCAAGTGCCCCTCTGTTTCCCAAAGTGGGTATATGGGTGGGAGGGGGTTCGATGCCTGGCTTCTGTTTTAGAAGGACCCAGGATCAGTGGAGCTGCAGATTCTCAAGGGTGCACTCACTTACAGGCAGGTCACTTGGCAGAGATCGGGGTATCTGGGCACTCTACTCTCTGGTTTGGCCCTGCTTCTTTGATGTGCTCTGCCAGTTCCGTGCTGTTGTCACTGCCAGGTTATAAGGTATTGCTGCAGCTGGAGATTTCAGGATGGTCACGTCAGTGTAAATCGGGGTAACCAGCCTTTCTGTTCTCTGGTTTGGCCCTGGTTAGTCTTAAACTGGAGGGTTGATGTGTCCCGCCAGCTCAGTGCTGCTCCACCGCCAGGTTAGAAACTCCCGCTGTAACTGGAGACTGGGTTGCTAGTCCAGATGCTTTCTGGGAAGTCCTGGGGTCTCTTCACTGTGCTCTCCAAGCTTGGGAGGCCCAGCGCCTGGTGTGTCTAGCTTGTATGGCGTTTCTGTCTGGTTTTGGTGAGTATATAGCGTATTCTCTGTCACTGTGGGATTGGGCGGTCTGTACCGTCAGTTTTTGCGATCCTGCGGAGCTAGTATGGCGTCTAGCAGACTCGGGCCCTGGGAGGATGGTGCAGCCGCCGCGCGAATCTGGGGCTCCAAGACACAGTACTGCTGGCCTTTGCAGATAAAGGGCTTGGGGCTCCGCCTCAGTGGCTGCAGGCCCCAGGCAGTTAGGTCTGCACTGAGAAAGGCGAGTCTGAGAAAGGTGAGCGAGGCTGCTGTGCTGAGAAGGAGGGAGGTCTGGGGGAGGGGAGTGCTGAGATCAAAGGATCGTTTCTCACCTTCCCCAAACAAGTCCCTGGGTGACCCGAGACCAAGGTTTTCACCTCCTGCGATGTTCCCTGTTGTTTAGAAAGTCTCTCCATTGTTTCCCTGGCTTCAGAAGTTCTTCCACTCATCAACTCAGAACTTTATCTCTTCCACAGCTCGGAAACTGTGTGTGCTAGTCGCCATCTTGGCTCCCAATCTTTCACTTTATACATATGCTTTTTTACTATTTCTAATTCAAATGCCTATTAAGTATTAATGGACAATTAAAATAATCTTTTTTTTCAAACCAGTCACTTTATACAATTACCAGTGTTACGATATTTTGTTCAAGCTATTTTATAAAATATGGAGAACTATTTATAAGTGGCAGAACTTATTTCTCACAGCCTTGGGTGTTCTGAGTTTCAAGATCAAGGCAAGTGCATATGTTATATTTCTGTCGACGGTTTACTTGGCTACTCCCACAAGTTCTGTACCATCTTCACCTCAGCATAGCTTGCAGGCAGGACAAATTTTAGGTCACAGATTTTGTGGGTGGGCTGGTGTTCTAGTCTGCCCAGCTGCAAGCCTTGCCTGATTACAGAAGATGGCTAGTTCAGGACCCCTATTACTAGGAGTCTAATATAGGTCCACCTTCATAGATTCCAGGGAGTTTCCATTGCACCAGGTTTCTACCTCGACCCCCTAAATGCTCCCAATTTCAGTAGTTTCTTCAAGTAATCTCTACCTTTATCCCCTCCATACCCCATTCCTCTCGTTCCCATCCCCATACTTCCCCCAGTCTACCCACAAAACCTAATTGTGCTTGCCCTTCCCAGTGAGATTCTTATGTTCTCCACCTGCATCCTTGTGACCTAACCACTCTGAGTCTGTGGCTTGAAGCATGGTTGGCATTTACTTTACAGCTAATATACTCTTATAAGTGTGTAGGCTTTTATTTTTTAACCACACTTTTTTATTTTTATTTTTATTTTTATTAATTACACTTTATTCACTTTGTATCCTCCCATAAGCCTCTCCCTCCTCCCCTCCTGATCCCACCCTCCCTCCCCCTTCTCCAGGCATGCACCTCCCCAAGTCCACTGATAGGGGAGCTCTTCCTCTTTTTCCTTCTGATCCTAGTCCATCAGGTCTCATCAGGAGTGGCTGCATTGTCTTCCTCTGTGGCCTGGTAAGGCTGCTCCCCCCTCAGGATGAGGTGATCAAAGAGCAGGCCAATCAGTTCATGTCAGAGACAGTCCCTATTCCCATTACTATTGAACCCACTTGGACACTGAACTGTCATGGGCTACATCTGTGCAGGGATCTTAGGTTATCTCCATGCATAGTCCTTGTTTGGAGTATCAGTCTCTGGAAAGACCCCTGTGCTCAGATTTTTTGGTTCTGTTGCTCTCTTTGTGGAGCTCCTGTCCTCTCCAGTATTTACTGTTCCCCACTTCTTTCATAAGATTTCCTGCACTCTGACCAAAGGTTGGCCATAAGTCTCAGCATCTGCTTTGATACCCTACAAGGTAGAGACTAATCAAGAAGGATGATTCTGGCTAAAATCCTCAACCACCATTCAGAAAGGCAAAGAGGATAGACATCAGAAGAAAGAGAAAACAGGGAACAGGACAAGAGCCTGTCATAGAGGGCCTCTGAAAGGCTCTACCTTACAGGGTGTTAACCCTACTATTTATTTGTGGCTCCTTGACCCTCTACCTCCCTTACAACCCTAGATCCCTAAGGAGAAGAGAAAGAAGGTTAGCAGAAATAGGGGTTGTAGACTTCTTTAGGTATAGTTTCCAGGGCAATTCTACACTTCTTCCTCAGTATACACAGCAGTTCAACAAACCAGCAGAGCAGCCCTCTAACAATCCAGTAACAATAGTAACAGTAAAAGTAGCAGCAAGGACACCATCAGTAGAAGGGGCAACAGTAATCTCCTAAACCTTTCTCTAAAGCATTTCTCTCTAGTAGAGTCTTGAAATGAAGCATTCTCTCTCTCTCTCTCTCTCTCTCTCTCTCTCTCTCTCTCTCTCCCTCTCCTTTCCTCTCCTCTCTCTGTCTTTGTCTCTGTCTCTCTACCTCTGTTTCTGTCTCTGACTCTCTCTCCCCCTTTCCAGCTCCTATTTATACCTTTTCAAAGTCTGCACCAGGATGTTTTTCAGCTGGCAAAACACATTACCCCTGCACCAGACAGTTTTCAGCTGACGAGGATCCTGTGCCCTCTTAGGAGGCTGCTGTTGGGTGTGAATTCCCACATCCCACACTTGGGATTAGAAGAAAAGCTTTTACATAACGTAATCAAAATTTTAAAGACCTGGTAGAGAATGTTGCAAATAGTGAAACAATTATTTATTTAAATATATAATAACGTTTTAAATTTTATTTATTTATTATTTTTTCTACTTTATTCAATTTCTATCCCCCATAAACCCCTCCCTCCTCCTCTCCCAATCGCACCTTTTCTCCTCCTTCTTCACACATGCCCCTCCCCAAGTCCACTGATAGGGGAGGTCCTCCTCTCCTTCCGTCTGATCTTAGTTTATCAGATCACATCAGGAGTGGCTGCATTGTCATCTTTTGTGGCCTGGTAAGGCTGTTCCCCCATCAGGGGGAAGTGATTAAAGAGCAGGCCAATCAGTTTATGTCAGAGGCAGTCTCTCTTCCCATTACTATGTAACCCACCTGGACACTGAACTGCCATGGGCTACATCTGTGCAGGAGTTCTAGGTTATCTCCATGCATGGTACTTGGAGTATGAGTCTCTAGAAAGACCCCTGTGTTCAAATTTTCTGGTTCTGTTGCTCTCCTTGTGGAGTTCCTGTCCTATCCAGATCTTACTATTTCCCACTTCTTTCATAAGATTCCATGCACTCTGCCCAACAGTTGGCTATAAGTCTCAGCATCTGCTTTGATAGTCTGCAGGGCAGACCATTTCAGAGACCCTCTGTGGTGGGTTCCTAACTTGTTTCCTGTTTTCTTCTTCTTCTGATGTCAATCTTCTTTGCCTTTCAGGGCCTCCTGTACCCAGTCTAGCTGGCTCTGTGGATCTTCTTGTTGAGGTCCTTTTCCCTCTGTGAAGGTTCCTTCTGTCCTTCCTCCTCCTCTTCCACAAGGCTTCCAGCACTCTTCCCAATGTTAAGATGTTAAGTCTTGCCATCTGTTTCAATCTGCTGCTGAACAGAGCCTCTCAACAGACAGCTATGCTAAGCTCCTGTTTGCAGGCATAGCAGAGTCTCTTTACAGTGTTAAGGATTGGCTCTCTCCCATGCTGTGGCCAGGTATTGGTTGGACATTCCCTAAACCTCGGCTCTGTCTTTATCCCTGTACATCTTGTAGGCAGGGTAAATTTGGGGTCAATTTTTTTGTAGGTGGGTTTGTGCTTCCCTTCTTCTACTTGGAGTCCTTTCTGGTTAGAGGGTGGCCTGTTTAGTCTCCTTGTCCTTTTCTAGTAGGGTCTCTGCTCAGAAGCCTAGCCTGTCAGAAGCCTAGCCTGTCATAGGTCTCCAGCCTGTCATAGGTCTCCAGCCTGTTTCAGAGATGCTTTAGGCCATGGTTTCTCTTCTCTTCACATGTCGTCTGTCCTCATTCCACATTCCCTGTTGTTGCAGCATCAAATACCCACCCTCATGTCCCTCAGCACTCCCTCTCCTATCTTCCTCCCTCCTTTTGAGCACTTCCTCTGTCTTTTCCACTTCCCCCTCACACTGAGATTCATGCACAAACCCTTGGGCCCTCCTTGTTACTTAGCTACTTTGGGTCTATGAATTATACTATGGTTATCCTTTACTATATGACTAATATATGCTTATAAGTGCATACATACCATGTGTGTTTATATTGGGCTGGGTTACGTCACCCAGGATGATATTTTCTAGTTCCCTCCATTTGCCTGCTTATTTCATTTTCCTTTTATTTTTAATAGCTGATTAGTATTTTATTTCATAAATGTACCAGAGTTTCACTATCCATTCTCTGATTGAGGGGCATCTGTTTTTTTTTTTTTTTTTTTCTGGCTATTTTAAATAAAGCTGAAATGAACATAGTTGAGCAAGTTTTCTTGTTGTATAATAGAGCATCTTTTGGGTATACACCCAGGAGTGTGACAGCTGGGTCTTGAAGTAGAGCTATTCCCAAATTTCCTGAGATTCCTCCATATTGATTTCCAAAGTGGTTGTACAAGTTTGCATTCCCACCAACATGGAGCAGGGTTATTCTTTTTCCACAACCTCACCAGCATGTGTTGTCACTTGAGTTTTTGATCTTAGCCATTCTGACAGGTGTAAGATGGAATCTCAGAATCATTTTGATTTGTATTTTTCTGATGAATAATGGTGTTGAAGCATTTCTAAAGTACTTCTCAGCCATTCTCATTGCCAAACTCATTCCACCATTGCATCTTTAACTTAGTCTATTTTTCCTGTTTCTGTGATAAATCTTGATAAAAGTAACTTTATAAGAGAAGGATTTTATATATGTTACAGTTCCAGATTACAAACAATCATTGCAAAAAGATTATGGCAGGAACTTGAAGCAACTAGTGGCAAACCCTGTAGAGCAGAAAATTAATTCACAATGCTTACTATTGCTTAGTCTTTTTTCTATGTTTATAGAGTTAAGGATTCGCACAATAAGAATGAAGCCTTTCACAGTAGACTATCTCTTTCCATGTCAGATATTATAAGCAAATCAACTCCCCACAGACATACCCATGAGGCCAATCTGAGCTGGGTAATTCTTTATTTAGACTTTGTTCCCCGGTGGTTCTAAATTTTGCCAATGTAGGCATTAATACCAACATTTGCAATGGTTACATAAAATGAATGAACTTTGATCTGTAAAATTTTTGATATTGGAAAATAAAGTTGAGGTCAAAATATACCTAACTTAAATATGCAAAAATGGATGTTTATAAATCTTTGAATTATGTTATCCTCACCATAGACAATATATAGAGTACTCATTTAAAATATCAAATCAGAACTCAGGAAGATCTTGTTGTTAATTATTAGGAAGGCATTAAAATTATGCATATACTTCAATATTTAAAAAAAGAAGGAGAGGAGAACCTCTCCTATCAGTGGACTTGAGGAGTGGCATGCATGCAGAAAGGGGAGGGAGGGTGGGATTGGGAGGGGAGGAGGGAGGGGCTTATGGGGGGATACAAAATGAATAAAGTGTAATTAATAAAAAATTTAAAAACTGTGAGTGAAGCTTATTTTCATTGCATGAAAAAAACTTTACACTCTCACTCTCATCCATACCTTGGAGCACTGGGTGGACTTCAAAGTCCCTAGAAATTATTATGTCTCCGTTTTTCTAAAAGCAAATGTGTGTCTGTGAGATGGCTAGATTATAGGGATTACATCAATGATGTTAAGTTTTAAAATAAAGTAGCAAGTTTTGAAACAAGTGATAACATTAGGTTTAGCTATTTAAATTTTATTTATCATCTTAACCAATATATTTCAAAATTGATATCAAATCTGGAATACATTGATGCTGCACTTAAAAGAAGTTCATTGATATCTCAATAATCCTTAGTATACAAGAGAGACAGAGAATATATTTTTGAATAATTAGAAGGATGTGTACATGTGTTCATACACAGCGATTCGATCTTAGCAAGATATATTCTGTTTATGTTTTTTACTTTTTATTTTTTACATTAACTATGATTTATTCATTTTGTATCTCAGCTGTAACCCCTTCCCTCATTTCCTCCCAGTCCCACCTTGCCTCTTCATCTCCTCCCATGCTCCTCTCCAAGTCTACTGATAGAGGAGGTCCTGCTATAGAAACTTAAAACTACTTTGCTTTTAATTATTTTTTAAATTTTTATGTTAATTACAGTTTATTCATTTTGTATACCCCTCTCACATTTCCTCCCCATCCCACCCTCCCTCTCACATCTCCTCCCATGGCCCTGTCCAAGTCCACTGATAGGGGAGGTCCTCCTCCCCTTCCATCTGACCCTAGCTTATCAGGTCTGACCAGGACTAGTGGCAATGTCCTCCTCTGTGGCCTGGAAAGACTGCTCCTCCCTCAGGAGGAGGTGATCAAAGAGCCAGCCACTGAGTTCATGTCAGAGACAGTCCCTCTTCCCCCTTACTAGGGTACCCACTTGGATACTGAGCTTCCATGTGTTCTAGATAATATCCATGAATGGTCCTTGGTTGGAGAATCAGTCTCAGAAAAGACACCTGTGCCCAGATTTTTTGGCTCTCTTGCTGTCCTTGTGGAGCTCCTCTCCCCTCCAGATCTTACTATTCCTCCCTTTTTTCCTAAGATTCACTGTACTCTGCCCAAAGTTTGGTTATGAGTCTCAACATCTGCTTTGATACACTGCTGGGCTTTGTTTTAGTTCTCAGTGGAGAGTTGAAACTGAACATTGGAACAATATTGGAACTATTAGGACTATGGACAATCCAAGAAGGAATTGAATGCCTTTACGTTCTGAAGTGTTTATGAGCATTTTAGGGTGGAGTGTTCAAATGACTGGAATATGTATTTAAAAGGTGATTAATTTTTGTGTCAAAATGATGAAGGGTGGATTTGCCATGGTTATTTTTGAATGTCAAATTGATTACACTGAGAAGAATAAAAAGGAGAAAATGGACAAAACCATTCCAACTGCATAAATATTCTCTCTTTATTTTTCTCTGTCACTTTAATGAGGTAAGCTGTTTTCTCCTCTTTGACAAGATTGATGGAAACATTTGACTCCATTAATCCAAAGAAATGATTTTCCTTTAAACAGCATTTTTAATCATTTTATTTAAATGATTAGAAAGCAAACACATACTTATAGACAAATCTTTAAAAGCATGAATAATACATTTTAATATTACAATACTATAAAATGAATAACTATATATAACATAAAAGTTGTCAAATACAATTAATATATTGACCCAAAATAGATTAGCATATCATGTCTTTTAATTCAAGAATTGAAGGATAGATCTATAAAAAGAATATAAGTCACCCTCAAAGAATTTTATCAGCATCAAAAATAGGGTTTTAGCAATTGTGGAGTATGTAATCCTAAGCTTACATAATTTAAAAGCCATAATAATCTTCTACTTAATTTTAAGTTTTCCAGTCACAGATAGGTTATGTTTTATTCTTGAGTAATTATTTAGTTTCTTGTTCTCAATTTGCAATCATAATTCCTACAATGAACAGAAATTCAAATGTCTCATTCATCCCTTTGCTGACACTTGTGAAAAATGAAACTTTTAGAAAATGATTTTATATTTGATTTTATCTGTAAATTACTTTTCAAGTATCTTAGTTATTTTTAATATAGTCAATTTAATGAAAATTGTACTGGATTGAAAATTGTAACTCACATGTAAATCAAGAAATTAACTTTCCCATTGTAATTTAAGCATTCAAATGCATACAGTAAAGTTCTAAAGAAAGGGAACCTCCTAGTCAGTACAATAATTCAAGAGTCTGAGATATATGGAGAAAGGGATACTTTGCACATGAGAGCTATTGAATATTAGCTGAAAAAAAAAACATACTGCAATGATATAATGATATCCTACCCCAAATGAAAACAAAAATTTATTAACAAAATACTAAAAATTTAAAAATCAAGGATTTTGTTGTAATTTCACAAAATGCTTTTTCTTCCCATATGGATGATGAGAAAACTATGACTTATAAATTCAGAATTTAATATGTAGACATGGAGTTGTAGTGGTGCTAAATTCAGAATCACAGATTAAAAACCAAACAAGAATTTAATGAGATGGAGGAATATGGGTACATGCACTCAAGACTTTAGTCGTATTTCATAAAGACAAACTAAAAACTAAAATTCCACAGGGATGGGGCCATCAAGATGAGTCATGAGGTGCCGAGATTGATCGGTTCATGACTGTGCCTATTACCAAGCCTAACAATCCAAGTATTCCTGTAAGAAGTCCCATAGTACCATGTGCTAACCGATTGTGCCATAGACATGGGGAGTGGGAGAAGACAAGGAACAGGACAGGAGTCTTCCACAGAGGACCTCTGAAAGACTGTACCCATCAGGGTATAGTAGGAGATACTAAGACTCATAGCCAAACTTTGGGCAGAGTGCCAGAATCTTTATGGAAGAATAGGGAACTAGAAAGACCTGGAGGGGACCGGAACTCCACAAGGAGAACAACAGCCAAAATACCTGGGCCCAAGGGGGCCTGCAGAGACTGATACACCAACCAAGGAGGATGCATGGAAAGGACCTATTCAAAGGAAGCCCATTGGCTGCTCAGTTTCCTAGGGTTCCTAGTAAGGGGTACAGGGGATATCTCTGACATAAACTCAGTGGCTGGTTCTTTGATCACCTCTCCCTGGAGGGTGGAGCCTTGCCAGGCCACAGAGGAGGACAATGCAGCCAGGCCTGATGAATCCTGATAAGGTAAGGTCAGATAGAAGGTGAGGAGTTCCTTCCCTCTGAGAGTTTTAGGGAAGGGGCTTAGGGGGAGAAGAGGAACAGTAGGTAGGACTGTTAGGAGATGAGGGAGGGGGCCACAGAGGGGATACAAAGTGAATAAATTGTAATAAATAAATAAATATATAAATAAAACCAAATTTAAAAAAAAGAAGTCCTATAGTAAAAGAAAACAATTGCCACAAATTGGCCTCTGTGTTCTGTATGCTTTTGGTACATAGGCAAACACATAAAACTGTTCAGAAACAAAAATAAATATATAAAAATTACTAACAAAATTAAAAGATCTGAACGTAGTGGTGATCTGCTATTTTTTTTAATTTTAATTTTTATTTATTTATTTTTATTTATTACAACTTATTCACTATCCCATTTGTAGCCCCATCCTTTGGCTCCACTTAACCCCATCCTCCCTCCCTCTTCTCCTCCCAGGACCCTCCCCAAGTCCACTATTAGGGGAGGTCCACCTCCCCTTCCATCTGACATTAGCTTATCAAGTCTCATCAGGACTGACTGCATTTTCTACTTCTGTGGCCTAGTAAGGCTGCTCCCTGCTCAGGTGGAGGTGATCAAAGGATCTGGTCACTCTTAAGTAGTTACTGAGTAACTATATTGAGATTACTTCTTTAAACTCCTTCCTTGCGGCTCAGCTACTGAAAAACAAACAAACAAACAAAAACCACCAAAATTTAGCTAGCAAAAAATTCTTTATAAGGTGAAGTGGAAAGGAGCCTATGTTTCACATGAGCTCCAAGAGTAAGCTGAAGATGCTATTTATTATAAAACTGACATAAAATATACCAGCTTTGCTGAATAATGTAAATGTTTACTAACAAGCCTGAGCGGTAAGACTATAGATGAGACTAGATAATACATAAAATACAGTTAGTTTTGAAAATTTTCAAAATATTTAACTAATCTTAGAAATTTTAAGTGAATGGAGTTTACAAATGGAGATGTAGGCATGGAATAAGTATTTTCATGTACCCTGAAGAATCATTGCAGGGTTCACCAGGGTCCTCAGCAGTACGTGAGCTCAGAAGAGGAGCATTGCTCTGAGATTTTCAGTCTGGATGAAGCTTTTCTAGAATCAAAGCTCATGATACTGTGTTGAGGCGTGGTTTGATGCTTGTATATTGATGCTAGTTTCTGGCCCTCAATATCTGGTTACTTCCTGGATACACCTATGCTTGTATAAACCTGCCTAAGACAATATACCAGATTGGTTGATTTAACAGCTTAGAGCTGGGTGGGGCAGAATGGAGTAGGTGTGCTAAGGTTCCTAGGCTTTGGGTTCAAGAGAATCACAGGGAACGGATTGGAAGAAAGGAAGAAAGAGGATGCCATGATGGTTTATCGTGGAGAAAGAATGGTGAGGGATGGGAGAAAGGACTCCAAGAATGGCCTGGATGGAGAAAACACCAAGATGAGAATAAAAGCAAGTATTTATAAAACCATGGATGGAAGATGACCCAGATAAAGATGGTTAAGGAGGATGGCATTGGATGGGGACTGGAAGGTTAATGGTAAGGTTATTTAGAAAGCATAGGTGAAATAAATATCTGCCCAGCGGAAGGTAAATAGGCCATAGGGAAGAACCTATGGTAGCTATTTAGTTAAATTGACATAGTGTCAAACTACCTACTAGTTATATGTGTTATCTATAGGAGAATGCTATAGTAAGCCTTAATCATAGATATGCTTCTCTATAGCAAAAGACGATAAATCTGAGCACATGTTCAAATCCTCAGAATAGTGAAAGAACAGTGAAAGTTGAAAACATAGCCCACAAAGAGCATATATGCATATATATGCATACATATACATATATACACACATATGCATTTACACACACACACACACACACACACACACACACACACACAGTTTCCCACTAAAGTTCAAGGGACATAAAAAATGAAGGAACCAAAAGATAGTAATAGCTAAATTGCTATTACTATTACAGATAAGGCCTGCTGAATGCAATTATCTGGTAATACAGCCATTCCAATCATGAGCTCAACACAATTGTACTAGCCTACATTCAGCCTAACGGCTCTGTCCATAGCTAAGCATGGGTAAAAAAGGGGCTTAAGAGACACTACCTTCTCCCTACAGTAATAGCCACTGAAAAAGTAGAGTAACTGAGGGATCACTGTCCAAGCTGAAATCACTTTTGAGGTCACCAGACTCCAACGGCGTGTTCCAAACTTGTAGTTACAGTGATCCGTCTAGTTAAACACATTTTGCCTCAAACAATAGCAAAAACACATCAATATGAAAATGGTAATTTTAAGAGGAAAATGACTGACAAAGGAGCATGGGATCACGAATAATAAGGATGTCATGTATGCAACATATGATATATATATAATATCTATACCATATATTATATAATACCATATATTCTATATATTATATACCATATAATATAATATAATATAATATAATATAATATAATATAATATAAT
>NW_026596117.1:2100022-2104934 GCF_907164565.1 Psammomys obesus | reverse complement strand
TATAATATAATATAATATAATATAATATAATATAATATAATATAATAATTATTATATATAATAATATAATATATAATATACTGATATTCTCATCACTCTTCTCACACCATGTCCCTTGTCAATAATAAAACATAAAATATAACATACAAGTATATTATCTGTTATATAATTATAAATTATGTACCAATTTTCTTTCGTTTTTCATCATGGATGAGAACTACATAATTTGACTAATGATTGTGAGATTTAAATTGGTATAACCCCTCTTTATTTCTGTTTATATGTATGTCTTGTTTGTGCCACAAAGTAAAAAAAATACTATGTGAAATATCCAGACGTAATTACCTTGATTCTAGCAATTATTTCAATATCGTATGTAATATATATGTGTGTGTATATATATATATATATATATATATATATCAAAGTTACACACTAAAAGGATAAAAATAAGATATATATTACTTAGAAGAAAACAATGATGAACAAAAATAATTAAAATATCTATGTAAATATAAAATAAAAAATATTTACATGACATATGAAAAACTTGGTAAAGAGAGCAAATTACTTGAAAAGGGAATCATTAAATATTTGATAGAAATAGTAAAGTTTTTTAAAAAAATCATTTTCCTTCCTAATAAATGGAAAAAGTTATCTAGTAATTGCCTCCCAAACTCTCAGGCTCACTTAGTTTAGTTTCACAGCAGAATTGAATGGAACATTTGGAACCAAATAAATGCAATAATATTCATGCTATTAAAAGAATATAAAATTAAGGAAAATTCAAGTAAAATAAATTACCTTCTATGAATTTCAGTAGGTATGCCAGTCACAACGAAAGTGGAGTCTACTGGACATAATCTCTTCCATTTTCCCTTTATATTTTTATTTAACTACCCCGGGGACTTGTAGTGCATTTTGCCTTCACAGTGGTGTTTATGCCTGCCTACAGTTTTAGAATCCATCCAATATCTGCCTTAACAGTTCTTAGGAAATAAGTTTAGCTTTTATGAATGAGAAATATCCAATACATAAAGATACGTTACAAACCTTAATTTTATCAATAGAATTTAATTTTTAATTGTTATTTTATTTCATATGTGTGGTATTTTGATTGCATATAGGTCTGTGAAACACATGCATTCTCAGTGCATATGGGGACCAGAGGAGGGGCACCAGACTCTAGAGAACTGGAGTCACAGACGGTGATGAGAATCTTGGTGGATACTGGGCACCAAACCATGATTCTCTGGAAGAACATCCAGTGAGGTATTTCTGACTGATGTATTCCATCTCTCCAGCACCCATCATTGTATCTTATGATTTTGTATTATTCAAGGGATCTTTGAAAGATTTATTGTAACGGTGACTACAGTTATATTGCTGTTTTATCCTTGGTAAAGTAAATTCAAGGTTATAGTCAAGAGAGAAGCTTTCAAAGGTCTGACAGATATCCTATTGTGAATGATAATCCAATATGGCTAAAATAAACTTTGAAATTTAGTTACCTTTTGGTTAGTTTTACAATTAGGTTACATAATGAATATAACATTCATTTAAGAAAATATAATGATTTCAAAATGTTTCCTTTTAAAGAAAAAAATTTAATGTGACAAATTAATTGTTCCTATCTGTATGGAAAAGGAAACCATGATTGCAGTATTTCAGTAATGTTGAATCATAGAAGCTTTATTATGAAATCTATACACATCATCATATTCATTTCTATACCTTTAAAATTCTGTGGTTAAAGAAAAGAAGAAAGCAAATCTATAAAATATTTTAGGGTTTCTTAAAACTCTGAATTGCGATTTCATTCTATTTTCTTTTCAAAAAATATTCTTATAAGGATATATATATTTCCATACATATGTATATATACATGTAATCTTTACAAGTTCTATATAGACCCGTTCATTGTTATCAATTTTAATAATTCTCAGAGGAAAAAAAATTAAAATAAGCTCAAACAAAATAACATGCAAGTTTATTGAAAGAGAGACAGATCTCTATTAATCCTCTTCTTTTCGGCAAAGTTATTTAAATAGGAACTAAACCAGTTTCAGAAATATATAATATTTTGGGGTTATTATAGTTAGTAATGCAAAATTTAATTTTGACCTATTTTAATATCACACTTTACTACTTACAAAAGATGGGGGTTATAAATGCTTGGACAACACAAAAATACAACTTCTGTTACATCAGTAAATATTTTACAGAGAGAATTTTTTTTCCTGAATACCTAGGTAATTCCAAAACAAGGTCTCAGAAATAAAGTACATCACAGACAGAAAATAAGAAACAAGAAAAAAAAATCAGACTAAACTCAGAATCTAAAATAAGAGGAATTTTATTACATAGATAAGTATAATGAGTGGTGATGACATGTGGATACCTTGATAACTACAGATATGTTGAAGACCTGTTGTAATTTTAAGAGACTTAGTACAATATTTTTGCTATTGAGTTAATAGAACAAAGTTTGTCTTTATTATATTAGAACATGAGTAATAATTTATCAGAAGGAAAAAGAAAAAAAAACAAAAAACAATAAACAAAAACTAGTATTTGTTGCAAACCAAGGTGACCCTTTGAGGATCTTTGCCTAAGAGGATGACAATAGGAGACAGAGGTTCCATTTGAAAAAAAACAAACATGGTTAATTTAATTTAATGAAACATGTTTAATTTAATGATAGTCAAGAAGGAAATCCAAAGTTCACATGCAGATTCTTTACTCTTCATAATTGTGTATGATGATGCCATCAAGCATCAACTAAAAAAATAATATATAATACAGTGAGAAAAGCCAAAGTATCAGAGAGTACAGTGATGCTCATTGGTTAAAAGGCTGGCTACTTTTTCTCCCAGAGGACATAGTTTCATTTCCGAGCACCTCAATGCCAACTTACAACCACCAGTAACTTCAATTCAAGAAGATCTGATGCTTTCTTTTGGCCTTTGCGAGAACCATGCATCTACACAGTACACAAGCATACATGCAGTTAAAACACAGAAACTCATAAATTAATACATTGTGAAAAATTTCTTCTGTGCATGTTAAATTAAACCTTAGAATATCTAAGGAAAACTTAATATTGCACAAATATTTGCCTTAAGTTTTGTGAAGTCAGACAGTGTTAGCAATGAACAATAGATACTAATGAATAGCTCTTTAACTTGAAAGACAAAATAAAAGGAGATTGAATCTTGTATCATGATTTAATAGATATTTCTAAAGGGAGATATGATTACTAAATATAAGAAATTATGTATACATTCGAGTAAAAAATATAACTCTATGGACTATTCATATCTGTCCTGACACATTTCATGGGCTATTTAAAAACATTTGATATAGAATAATAAATAGCATTCATAAACAAACTTAGGGCAGAGTGCAGGAATCTTAGGAAAGAAGGGGGAGATGGTAAGACCTGGAGAGTACAGGAGTTCTACAAGCATAGCAACAGAACCAAAATATCTGGGCTCAGGGGTCTTTTCTGTGACTTATACTCCAACCAAAGACCATTCATGGATATAACTTAGAACGGCTGCTCAGGTGTAGCCCATGGCAGCTCAGTATCCAAGTGGGTTCCCTAGTAATGGGAACAGGAACTGTTTCTGACATGAACTCAGTGGCTGGCTCTTTGACTGCCACCCTGGATGGGGGAGCAGCCTTACCAGGTCACAGAAGAGGACAATGCAACCAGTTCAGATGAGACCTCATAAACTAGGGTCAGATGAAAGGGGAGGAGGACCTTCCCTATATGTGGACTTGGAGAGGGGCATAGAAGGTGATGAGGGAGGGAGAGAGGGTGAGATTGGGTAGGGGGCTACAACTGGGATACAAAGTGAATAAACTGTAATTAATATAAAAAATAAAAATTTAAAAAGAGTATCCTGTTAAACATATTAAAGTGACTTTTTAATCTGCCAATATATACCCTTTCAAGTCATGTGTAATTGGCAATATCAAAGCAATTTTGTTTTAGAGAAAACAGAAATTTTCTGTACTGAATAGAAAAAACTTTAAAGTATAAAATCCAGATTGATTGAATTAATTGATTAGTTTGCTTTTATATAGTGCTATCATGGGATCTGATTAATTTGAGATCATGGTTTAATGTTAACATATAATGTTCAAAAAGAAAACCAAAATTATGTTTCTAAAAGTTTTGTATATGATACACCAGGTTATTTTAATTTTGTGGTTATTGATAGCTCAAGAATTTTCAGTTTCTGCAGATACTAAATATATCTGTTACATAATTAAATACATGAAATAACATTATGATTCTATGTGAATGTGTGCTTGAATGGTTATTTCTAAAAGTGTTTAAAAAAAGCTGCTAAGGAGCTCTTATTTTTATGCTTTCACAAACATGTATTTCCTATTTTGTGGGTGGGAAGAGAGAATAGAAAGCTATTAAATGAGTCATCAGGGCAAAACACTATCAATAAATCCCTGTAGGTCTTGGTGCACTCAATAGGTTGCTGCTGTCAAGGGGATTAAGAGTGGTTAACTGTGAAGTAAAATAAGAATTAAAAATAAATTTAGCCCGAGTAGTGTAAATCCATGTCTATCTTTTCTTTGGGGAATTCTTGAATTCTCAGTTAAACTGATATAAGTGCTTATCTTTAAAGGATGATATAGTATATATAAATCTAATTTCAATGAGATGATAAAGTTAGGATTGCAAATGTAACCACTCCATTGATTCCTGAACATCTGTGGAGGACATGTTTTAAATTATATATCTACTATATAGTAAGCAAACACTCAGTGGGAAATAAATAAGTACCCACAAGGCATGATTTCTTATCAAAGGAAAAAAGAAAATGGTAGAGAAGCAAGAGGAGAGAGAGAGAGAGAGAGAGAGAGAGAGAGAGAGAGAGAGAGAGAG
>NW_026596117.1:2055598-2100012 GCF_907164565.1 Psammomys obesus | reverse complement strand
GAGAGAGAGAGAGAGAGAGAGAGAGAGAGAGAGAGAGAGAGAGAGAGAATGAATAGATGCCAGTTGGTGGGAGAGGAAGCTTTCTCCTAGCACTCAAAAGGATATGCCTGCCAGAACCATTTAGTGGAGCTGCTAAACAGCTTTGTTAAGGTGTTTATCCCCTAGACACAGTTCTGAGATGTGGGCATTCAGCAGTATAGAAAAGAATTCAATGTATGCCAAGCACACAGGACAAGGTTTCCTAGGCAGACAGAGTGCTGTGACTCATCTACATAATCCCCTCGCCATGCTCAAGTAGGAGGAAGGAGGAGATCATGAATCCTGGGCATGTCAGTCCTGACAGCTTTATTACAAAGAAGGAGCCACTCAGCTGCTATGCATTCTGACATCGCTCCTGCCAGACTTGTTAGATCTCAGAAATTAAGAGAGTCCTCAGGTTTGTAGCTCATTTATTTCTCTACAGAACAGAGAAGAAAAAAATATATGAAAATGATGAAATAGATTTGACTACACTAAATTCTCAGGCTCAGTTTTGCCAGTTTATTTTGGTTGCTTCAGACTGTGGGAGATAGAGGTTTTGGAGAGAAAAAAATAGATTTCCCTTTCCCTCCATAGATCATCAGCACATGTTCTTCCTCTCAATTCTCTAGCTCCTTCTTTCCCCATTCAAGGTTATCAAAAAATTTAGATTAAGCACACACACACACACACACACACACACACACACACACACACACACACTATATTCCTATACTGAGGGATAGGTACACTATATCTTTTTTTTAGGGTCATAATAATATAGTTTTTTATTTTTAAATTTTATTAATTTTTATATTAATTACAGTTATTGACCTTGTATCCCAGCTGTAGCCCCCTCTCTCTGCCCCTCCCAATCTCAACCTCACTCACTGTTTTCCACCCATTTCCCTCCCCTTGTTCACTGATAAGGGAGGTCCTCCTCCCCTTCCATCTGACACTAGCTTGTCCGGTCTCATCAGGACTGGCTGCATTGTTTTCTTCTCTGGCCATTCTCTCTAGGTAATTTCATGGTGTTCTGTATATTTGTAGTGATGTGTGCTTATGGATGTGAGGATATACTTGTGGACACACATTTATACACCTGTGGTCTTCCTTTACAACTCTCCACATTTATCTATTGAGACAGGGTCTCTCACTGACTAAAAATAGGGTGGGGCTGAGGTTTAACATCCTAGGTCATAAGAGAAGTACAAGGTAAAGCTGTTTTGAGATTCATCAAAATGGCAAATACAATGCAAAAATATCAATCAAACCAATAAACAATATAAACAACAAAATGATAAAAGATGCTGTTGAGAATAGTGGAAAAGGCAAACACACACTAGGTGCTGATCAGAGTTTAAATTGGTGTAACCACTATTGAATTAGTTTGAAGCTTTCTCAAAAGCTACATTCTCCACAGAATACAGTTATAATAACCTTTGGAATACACCCGAAGGTGTATTCTCTAAGGTGTGTTCTCTAAGTCCTACTAAAGTAATATGTGCTCACTCATTATAATTGCTACACAATTCACAAAGCCAGTGAAAGGAAACAAACTAAATGTTCATCAAGAGATATATAGAAAATAAAAATCTTATACATTTAGAAAATTAATCAACTGGTAAGAAAACAAAAATTAAGAAATTTGCAAATTCATGGATAGGACTGAAAACAGTCATAATGAGTGTGGTAGCCAAGCTACCAAAAGACAAACACCCTAAGATTTCTCTCATATGTTTATTAACTCTTAAGTTTTAAATGTGTGTGTTTCACTTGGAAATACCATGGGGATTAATAAATTAGTAAGGGGCCATAAGGGAAGAGGGGAATCTTTTAAAGAAAGGGAGATAGTAGAGATGGTTTTAAAGGTAGCAAAGGGGAGATAAAACAGGAATGGCTAAAGCAATATGGAGTGAAAGATCAGGAGGAAAGGAAACTAACACTAAAGGCCTTTGAGGGGAAAACACATGGAAACCTATTACAGTTGAGCTTCAAATACATACATGCATGCATACATACATACATAAATGAATTTAAATGGAGGTATGGGCAGGAGCAACAACCCAATTAGTTATCATATATAAGTAATAAAATTTCTAATACCAGGAAAGGGTCACCTCATGTTACGTATCGACTTCCATTGATTCACAAATATTATGTGTTATTGCCATTGCCCTTGGTCACACTTCACAATTTGAGGTTAAGACCTATTTCCAAATATACTACATACTTGATTCATAAGCATACAGCCATAAAGTGGATATTGTCATGAAAGGTTTTTTTTTTTTTTTTTGCTAGTAACTAGATACTATGGTGCTGTAAATTACCATTCACTATACTGAAGGAAATAAGGAGTCATTAGTTTCTCTTAGTCGAGTACATTGAGATCTTTAATAACAATCTGATTGACAAGTTATGTCCAGTGTTGTATTAGTGGCATGAGTTTATGTGTAACCAACTACTTTTTGAGAGGATTTAAAGCCTTCTGACAATACATACCTGGCACTGCTAATGATGCCAGAAACCTGAGAATAAACAGGCCATTGGATCTAGGAAAAAAAGATAAAAGCTACTACTATTATTCTTCAAAAGGTTGATAGCATTAAAAGGACTCCTAAATATTTTTGATATAGCAAACTTTTAACAGCATTAATTGTCATGCTAAAGAAAGCTAAAATCCTGATACAATATTATACTGAAAGTGAAAACTGTTTTATTAAAAGCATAGATAATATTTAATTGAAAAGATATTTTGAGAAAGGTCTGGTTATATGAATCCAGTAAGATATCTTCTTTTTTTTTCTTTTTTATTATTATTATTTTTTTTCTTTTTAGTTACATTTTGTTAACTCTGTGTCCCAGCTGTATCCCGCTCCCTCATTCCCTCCCCAACCCCACACTCCCTTCCTGGTCTCCTCCCTGCCCCTTTCCAAGTCCACTGATAGGGGAGGACCTCCTCCCCTTTCATCTGACCCTGTTTTATCAGGTATCTTCAGGGCTGGCTGCAAAGTCCTCCTCTGTGGCCTAACAGACTGCTCCTCCCCGGGGGGGGGTCAAACAGCCTGCCCTTGGGATCCTGTTAGAAATAGTCCGTGTTCCCCTTACTTTGGAAAACTACTTGGTTACTGAGCTACCACGGGCCACATCCAAGCAGAAGTTCTAGGTTATATCCATAGATGGTCCTTGGTTGAGTGTCAGTCTCAGAAAAGACCCTGTGCCCGGATATATTTGGTCCTTGTAGAGCTCCTATCCTTTCCATATCATACTAACTTCCCTTCTTTCATATGATTTCCTGCACTCTGCCAAGGGTTTGGTTATGAATCTTAGTGTCTGCTTTGAAACACTGCTAGGTAGAGTCTTTCAGATGCCTTTTGTGGTAGACTCCTGTCATAAGTTCAATGCACATCCCAATGACAAACAGGTTGAGGTATTTGTTCTAGTTTTTTTTTTTAAGTTATATATAGCTCATTGAACAAACCCTTCAATCATTTATATTTAATAAAGTTATTTTTATTACCACAGGTCCCATTTAATATGTATTGTCTAAGATTTATTTATTTTTTTCTCAAAAGACACAGTTGAGTGGTCAGAACAGAAATCACAAGATCCTTAAATTCAACTCTTATGTCCAGCTCTTCAAAAACTATCTTACTGCTGGTCTTACTTTTATTGTTCATAAAGAACATTACAAAAATATTAGTAGGCAACTGTAATGATTCAAAACTTATAGGAGATAGGATGGAGAGACAGAGAAAAAAAGAAATAAAAGAAAATATCCTGAAAGAATTCCAGCAGGAGGAAGAAGGGGAATAAAATGTCAGAAGGGAATGAATGTCAGATATTATTTATTATTATACAGCTAGATTAAACTGTAATGTTTTTTAAGATTAAAAAAACACAAAGAATACGAGTGGGAAAGTTCTAATAATAGATTATAGTAGAAGACAGAATTTTGTATCTCAAGAGAAGTGAACTGATAAATATAAATATTTATGCTTTACTTAAATGCTATTTAGGAAGTTTAGGTGTCTCTTCCATCCTAATAATTTTCAGGGTTTTATTAATATCTGTTGAACTTTTTCTAAATGAATTTATATAAAAGTATGAATTTATTGTTTGATCTATAAATATGTAAGATGAAACTGAAGTTCGAATGTTTAAATCTTATTACTTCCCCAGAAAAAGTGTCATTTCACCTTGACACACACAAACACACACACACACACACACACACACACACACACACACACACACACACCTAACAATGTAGACCTGTCTTTTCTGATCCAGGCAATCTCAAACTTGCAATGATCCTCCTGCCTCTTCCTTCCTAGTGCTATGGATCTCAGGTATGTGCCACCATACGGATATTTTTAATCCACATGTTGTTAAATTATATTTTCTACATTTTAGAGAATTAGTGTAGTTAAATCATAGTATATATTGATGTGTCATATCCTTTGTCTCAACATGCTGCTGTAACATCTCCTTATGAATTAGTTATAAAAATTATTTTTCTTTCTATAGTTAGGAAGCAAAGCATATTTTCTCCCTATTGTTAAGGTTAGTGGATTATTAATTTTGAGTGGTGGTAGTTTCTGTGAAATTGGTACTAATTTTCATCTAAGTTGAAGTATAATTCTTCAGTAAAGCACCTGATGCCTTCCTTGTCTATCTTTGTTTCCTTTAACATTTGAGTTAAAATACAATATTCTTAACATTATAAGAGTATTAATTTGCATTTCCCTGATGGCTAATGAGGATGAGCATTTCTTTAAGTGTTTCTCTGCCATTCGATATTCTTCTGTCGAGAATTCTCTGTTTAGCTCTGTTCCCCATTTTTTAATTGGATTACTTGGTTTGCTGCTTTTCAGCTTCTTTAGTTCTTTCTATATACACGATATTAGTCCTCTGTCAGATAAAGGGTTGGTGATGATTCTTTCCCAATCTGTAGGCAGTCGCTTTGTTTTGATGACGGTGTCCTTTGCTTTACAGAAGCTTTTCAGTTTCATGAGGTCCCATTTATTGATTGTTGCTCTTAGAGCCTGTGCTGTTGGTGTTCTGTTCAGGAAGTTGTTTCCTGTGCCAATGAGTTCTAGGCTGTTCCTCACTTTTTCTTCTAACCGATTTAGAGTATCTGGTTTTATGTTGAGGTCTTTGATCCACTTGGACTTTAGTTTTGTGCAGGGTGATGCAAATCAAAACGACCCTGAGATATCACCTTATACCCATCAGAATGGCCAAAATGAAAAACTCAAGGGACAACACATGCTGGAGAGGTTGTGGAGAAAAGGGAACCCTCCTCCACTGCTGGTGGGAATGTAAACTGGTACAACCACTCTGGAAATCTATCTGGCGCTTTCTAAGACAATTAGGAATCCTGCTTCCTCAAGACCCAGCTATACCACTGCTAGGTATATACCCAAAGTTTGCTCAAGTACACAAAAGGGATATTTGCTCAACCATGTTTATAGCAGCTTTATTTGTAATAGCCAGAACCTGGAAACAACCCAGATGTCCATCAACGGAGAAATGGGTACAGAAATTGTGGTATTTTTACACAATGGAATACTACTTAGCAATCAAAAAGGAGGAAATCATGAAATTTGCAGGCAAATGGTGGGATCTAGAAAAGATCATCCTGAGTGAAATATCCCAGAAGGAGAAAGACAAACACAGTATATACTCACTTATATAGACCTATAAGATATGATAAACATAATGAAATCTATACACCTAAAAAAGATAATCAAGAGAGCGGACATGGGGTAAGATTATCAATCCTCGTGTTGAAAGACAGAGGGGATGCGCATTGAACTTTGACAGGAGTCTACTGAGCGCATTGGAAAGACTCTAACTAGCAGTGTTTTCAAAGCAAAGACTCATGACCAAACCTTTGGCAGAGTACAGGGAATCATAAGAAAGAAGGGGAGTTAGACTGATGAGGAAAGGATAGGAGCTCCACAAGGACCAAATTTATCTGGGCACAGGATCTTTTCTGAGACTGACATGCAACCAAGGACCATGTATGAATGTAACCTAGAACCCCTGCTCAGATGTAGCCTGTGGTAGCTCAGTAACCAATTGTTTTCCCATAGTGAGGGGAACAAGGACTATTTCTAACAGGAACTCAATGACTGGCTCTTTGGCCTCCCCACCCCCCAAGGGAGGAGCAGTCCTGTTAGGCCACAGAGGAGAGCTTTGCAGCCAGTCCTGAAGATACCTGATAAAACAGGATCAGATGAATGGGGAGGAGGTCCCCCCTATCAGTGGACTTGGCAAGGGGCACGGCACGGTGGAGATGAGGGAGGGAGGGAGGGACTGGGAGGGAATGAGGGATCGGGACACGGCTGGGATACAGAGTTAATAAAATGTAACTGATAAGAAAAAAAATAAAATTATAAAAAAAAGAGTATTAAAATGAACTATTTTATATTAGAGACTTGCAATATTTTATACCCATCAAGAAATTGGTGTATGTCGCATTTGCTCACCAATTTATACTATAGAAATGTTTCAAAATGCCTCCATTATATTAATAATATATGAAGAATTTCTGAATATTTATAGTCATATTTTTTCTTATCTCAGTCTTGACATATATTCATGTGGTCTCTCTTTTATCAGAAACAGGATTTGTTTTAATATTTTGAATTTAATGTAATGAATTGAAACTGATGACTCCTCTAATAATTTATTTATTTCCTCTTCATCAAATCATTCAGAAAATTTTCTGCTTCAGGGTATTTGTGGGAATTCATGTAAAACCTTCATTCACATAATTTTCTTCTTTGTACTGAAAAGCTATAGATTATTATCAATAAGTTTCACATATGGAACTTGTCTTACCTTTTGGGAGAAATATATACTCTACTTTTCTCCTTTTCCATTCTGGAACCACTTTTACATTCTCACATGACTCTTCATGCGTTGTCTTTCATTTTAATTTCTTTGGTGTGTTTCTCAGGAGAGGTCCTACTTGACCTAATACATTATTTAGAAATCGATTACTATTTCCCTTAAGTTTGGGTTTTTATCTTTCTGTTATTGATTCTATTTTGAAACACTCACTGTCAAGTTATATTATTTTAAATTTACAAATATTTTTTCTACAAACCTGGATATGCTTTATTTTAGTGAATACACAGTGAGCCATTGAAGAAAATTCAAAGAGGATATTCTTCAAACATCAGTTAGATAGTAACGTGTTTGTTAGAGTTTTTGGATTGTCTGCATCATTGTCACTGTTCACTCTAGTTTTCCCATCTATCACTAACATTTTTATTCTTTAAAGTGTTAGGTCACAAGTTTTTGTTTGGTTATTTGTTGTTTATTAAGGGTAGAATTCCTTGAATAAACAAGTTTTTTGTTGTCATTGTTGTTGTTGTATATAGTTTATTTTAATTTTCTATCTCTGGTAATTTTCCTGGGAATGCATGACTATTATATTTGTGTCACATTAATATTGTAACAGCTGCTGTTCCTTTAACTAAAGTACTTGCAATTTTTTTCATTCACTTAATTACTCTGTTCCTGTTAAAAATAGTTTCTAGCAGAGAGCATACATTTCTCTTAATTTATTTTTTTTATTTATTAGAATTTATTCACTTTGTATCCCAGCTGTAGCCCCTTCCTTCATTCCCTCCCAATCCTGCCCTCCAGCATACATTTCATGCGCAGTTTTGACTCTCAGAAAAAAACACAATGCCTGACAAATGCTTACCTACATCACAAAAATTTATTTAGTTATCATCCATATTCTTCATGATACCACTTAACACTTTATAGTTTGTGTTATATTAAACAGTAAACAAAAACACAGAGTTAAAAAAGAGTTGGCTTTCTACTTTCTAAGACATTCTACAGATGTCTATTGGCTTGGTTTTTAACAATATTCTATGGCACTCTAGCGACACGGGCTTTTTGGTTTTTGCTTCCTCTTCATTTCTAAGCTTAATTTATGACCATGACCATTTGTATAGGAATAAAATGGACTAGAATTTTCCAAATTATATTTTATAATGTTTTCTCATTTAAGAAATACTCAGCTGAGGTTTTCTTTACATGTTTTCTATTAAAAAACAAACAATTATTTTTAAACACTTACTTGTAATCAGTTATTAAAAACTACCAAATTTCATCCCTCCAGCTTTGTTTCCTTGACTTAATCTATTCCTACTCTAGCGGGGTGGTGTTTGTGAATGTTCTCTTGACTAGCCATGTGGCCCTCAGTAACTAACTTTTGTTTTTCTCCGTAGCCCATCATTTTAATCTTCCTAAATGCCATGTGGTAGATGACAGATACAGCTGTTGTTCCCCGGTGTCTCAGAGTCTCAGTGTGGCCTAGCATGCCTTATCTCCCTCACGTGCATAAGGAGATTTGCAACTTCCATGGTTATTATCTCTGCCCACCAGTACAGCAGAGAGGAGCAGGGCTCTCGAGAGTAAAACCCTCTGCTGGGCCATCTGTTCACAGAGGATGGTTTAAAATAGTATTTGCATTTACTCTGTCCCATGGGAAATGCAATAAAATTCCCTCTTGGGTAAATCTGCGACATGGATATTAGCACTGAATTTTTAAAGCCAACTTTTGTTTTTAAGGGAGATAATGTAACAACCATTAACTTAACTGTGAATGTATTTTAGGATCCTGTTCCCATCCCAACTTGTCATCTACATGAGTAAATGCTAATGAAAAATAAAACCAGACTGTGAAAAGCAGAGACCAACACGTCACTGTGGGAATCACTAAAACACACTATATCACTGCCTTTGTTTGTTTGTTTTTTTGTTTTAATTTATGGAGCGATTGTTTGAAAATCCCAAAGAAGGATTTTCACTTATGTCCAGGTTATTATTGCCTTTTCACATCTAGAATGCATTCCATGTTTGAAACTTGAAAAAACTAGATTAGTAAAATAACCAATGGTTACAGATCTTATCAAGGTTACAGTGCAGGATCAGACCAACAAGCATTCAAAAGTTATTCTTTCAAACAAATTTTATAGTATTCATTTAATTACTTTTGTTTACAATGCATAAGAGTTCTGTTCTATTGGTCCATGGTTCATACACAAATGATGAAATTATTTAATCATGATATTCTTCATAAAGCACTCCAACTCCTTAAAATATGCTCTGGCTCTAGCATATAAAGAACATTAGTCACAGATAACTTCATAAAGGTGGAAAGAACAAGTATTATCTGGTGACCTAGTTACCAGAAGAAACAAAATATTTACCTAACTGAACCTGTGCTGATTATAACAAGCTCTGCACAGATTTATTTTAGATATTTTTTATAGATGAAAACCAGCCTAAATTCCTTAGCTTACTTAATTTATTCGAAGTACCTAAAGTTCCTAAAATTAAATGTTATGCTTGTGACTATGAGGTTTATGAGTCAAAATCAATGTATCAATTTGCTCTCATAATATATGATTGTTTTGGAAAAATAGACATAAAAATAGAGATCAGACATTACTATATTGCTTAGATAAGTTTATTTCTTACCTGTATTTGCTTACAGAAAATTCAACATTATATAAGACCAAAATGCTTTTCTAAATATTTGATTATGTTTCATATAATGAAATGTGGACTGTGGATTATCAAGTTTTACTTGGACTAGTACACAGCAAACATGCCTTAGGGAATATCAGAAGAAAGGTAAAACAAAACAACAACAACAAAAAAAAAAACCTTTAAGACAAGAAATTTTATTTCTGTAAAGAGTATTTTAAGTATTAATTGAAAATATTATATGATGATATTTATGAAGCTAGAATCATTTCATTTTTCACAAGTACATCTCTGTCTACAATTCCATATGCCTATGTTCTGTGAAGAGTTAATTAGCACCAATATTTTTTACATTCTTTACATTTGGATTTTTAAGATTTTAGCATCATTTTAGACCTCAATATTTGGCATTCTGTAAGATATATTAACAATTATATGGATTATTAAAATGAGTTATATATAAATAAGTTTATATGTGAATGAAATAGCTGGTTGTACAATTTTTAACAGCTTCTTAAAAAAATGTATGGGACATGGAGAGGACATGAGCCCCACAAAGAGACCAACAAAGTTAAACGATCTGAGCCCAGAGGGTTCTGCAGAGACTGATGCACCAAAGGTGAACTATGCTTGGAGAGGACCAAGAACCCCTCCTCAGAAGCGGCCAATTGGCAGATCAGTCTCTATGTAGATCTCTGAGTGAAGGGAGCAGGAGCTGTCTCTATCATGAACTCAGTTGACTGCTCTTTGATCACTCACCCTGATGATTCAGCCTTGCCAGGCCACAGAGAAAGAGGTTCCAGGCAGTCCTGATGAGATTAACAAGCTATTGGCAGATGCCAATGGTGGAGAAACCCCCCGCCCCAGTGGACTAAGGGAAGAGGAAAGGGGGGAAGAGGGTGGTAGGGTGGGATTGGGAGGAATTGAGAGAGGAGCTTCAATCAGGATATATAATGAATAAATGGTGAAAAATTAATATTAAAATAAAAACCGTGTGTGTTGTATTGTGTGTATCTATGTGTCTGTGTGTCTATGTGTGTGTTGTATGTCCCTGTATATGCATATTTGTTACCTATTATTAGTATTATCTATTATGAGCTGTCAACAGGTGTCAACATGACCTGAAAGAATGTCAAGTGAAGAACCTCTGGAGGAAGGGTTAGCTCAGTATGAGTGATTCCAGAGTAGGAAAGCAGTTGTATTAGCAAGGTAGTTCATCAAAAGCAGGAAGGAAGCCAGAGCAGAGAACACCATTCTTTCCTCATCTCCTCTCTCAATTTCTTTTTTATTTATTCACTAATATATTTATTACATTTTTATTTTTATACTAATTACAGTTTATTTACTTTTATCCCAGCTGTAGCCCCCTCTCTAATTCCCTCCCAATCCCACCCTCCCTCTCTCATCTCCTTCCTGCCCCTCTCTAAGTCTACTGATAGGGGAGATCTCCTCCCCTTCCATCTGACCCCAGCTTATCTCATGAGAACTGGCTGCAATATCCTCTTCTATGGCCTAGCTATGCAGCTCCTTCCATGGGCCTCCCTCAATTTCTAACCTCAACTTTTTTCTACCATATGCTTTCTAGCTTCTGACGTATTTGGTTTTTTAAAAACACAGTACTGTTGTGCTTATTAGGGCAAGGTATTCTTCTTTGGAGAACAATGTTTTGCCATACAATTTCTAGAGAGAAACCTGAAGCCAGCCTACTATTGTTTCTTCCAAGGTCAATATTATTCTCTGATAGATTTTCTGAACTTCTTTATTCTTGAGAAGTGGTATGATAAATTAATACAGACAGGTATTGTATATTTGCAATAAAGTTTCCTCTGATTTCTTAACCATTTCAGCCATTAACTTGATATTTTCAACTATTTTCTTGAATTTTCATACATAAACTCATTGACTGTCATTGTATTTGGTTTCATTCTCTATGCAGAAGCCCCTCTTTAAGGCATTTAATATTTTTATCTTTTTTTTGTTTTGATTATTCTAAGACATTCGTACATGACAGATTCTTTTCAATTTGATATATTTGTGGTTCTAAAACAAGAAATTCTACAAGTAATTCTCTCATGATAATAATTCTTTTGTTGAGTATGTTTCTATTGTTTCATTTAGATGTTTTGATACATTAATTTTCTGGTATATTTTCCTACTGTTTTAGTATTTTGTTTCAGAAGTTAAATATGCTTGTGAGATGTCTTTTAAATTATTTTTCATTATTTTAACTAATTTCTACCTGTTGTTTATTCTCTTTTGTTATCCATTTTTCCAGTATAAAGCTGTATGTGTGCCACTTGTGTGTGTGTGTGTGTGTGTGTGTGTGTGTGTGTGTGTATGGGGTGTGTGTGTTTGTGTTTGCAAGTGGTGTGGCAATGCATATATGTCACTATGTACCTTTTTGTGGATTAGTGTGGAGTGTTGACTCAGACATCAAGAGCAGTCCTCCATGGATAAAGTGCAGGAGCACCCACATTTTACTCATTGAGACAAGCACATCTCACTCCATCCAATTAATTCCTTCCTTATATTCCATTTCTAAGGTTATCTCTCACTCTCCCTCCTCCCATCACTCTCTTCACTCTTTTATCATTCATTTATCTCTTCTTTCCTTTTCTTACTCATTTTATAAAACATTAACAGAAATCCTTTTATCATTTTCTTTAATTTTGAATATTTTCACATTTGTGTTTATTTAAGCTGTTTGGGTTTAAAAGTACAATAATGCACACTATTAAAAAAAGTTACTTATAAACCTTTTCTGGAATGTACAGGAGGTATCAAATGTTCAGATAAATGCTGTGTAGTACTTTTATGCATGGAGAATTTAAATAATGCTCATTTTGGTTCAGAACTGCCTGTAACTCTACTTCTGGAAGATCTGATGCCCTCTTCTGTTCTCGACATGCACTCAAACTCACATGTAACATACCCAACCTAAACCTTATGTTTCAATTTAAAATAAAATAAATCTTTTTAATGCCACGATTGTTTGACGTGTCACGATAAGTACTTTAGAGGGAAGTCAATGAAGATAATATATAAAATGCTAACAGTAGCCTGTGTTTGTCCTGGGTGGCTGGACTAAACATGTTCAGATATGACAACTAGATATAGCATTACAAATACCTTTCCAAATGACTGATAGTGCTCAGCTTTTAGAAAAGGAAAATATCAAGAAATTATGAGTCTTTTCTCAACCACGATATTGTTTTAACCAACTGATAATCTGAGAATGGGAAATACCCATACTCGGCCATTCAAGAAAATGTTTAGTCTTAAATTCTTAAAGAAAATGAAGTAAAGTAAGTGTTTGTTAACATGATTAAAACTATTGAGCTTATTTGCATCATAATTTAATAAACTTATAATTTAAATAAAGATTTTAGAATTTATTTTAATACATTTTTGCTTGGGGAAGGTTGATAATATAACTATACAATTTCTTCCTTTCCTTTCCTTCCTAAAGCCTCTCCCATGTTTTCTCCCTTTGACACTTCTTTTTTTTTAAACTTTTTTTAAATTTTTTATTAATTACACTTTATTCATTTTGTATCCCCCCATAAGCCCCTCCCTCCTCCCCTCCCGATCCCACCCTCCCTCCCTTTCTGCATGCATGCCACTCCCCAAGTCCACTGATAGGGGAGGTTCTCCTCTTCTTTCTGATCTTAGTCTATCAGTTCTCATCAAAAGTGGCTGCATTGTCCTCTACTGTGGCCTGGTAAGGCTGCTCCCCCCTCAGGGGGAGGTGATCAACGAGCAGACCAATCAGATTATGTCAGAGGCAGTCCCTCTTCCCATTACTAGGTAACCCACTTGGACATTGAACTGCCATGGGCTACATCTGTGCAGGGGTTCTAGGTTATCTCCATGAATATGTGCCCACCCTTAATTTCAAATTGATAGTTTCTTTAAGAGCCTCTTTTGATTTGAATTTATATATAAATATACATGCATATGTGTGTGTGTGTGTGTGTGTGTGTGTGTGTAGGTAAGTGTGTGAAAATACAAAAAAATATAAATAAATGCAACTTTCTGAATACATTCCCTTGTTTGTGTGTAGAGGTTAACAGACCTTACTACTTACTAATGACGAAGTAATCAAGAAGCTGATCATTAAGAAAGGGTAAGTCTCCCTTTTCCAGCAGTCATTAGTTGCCTGTAGTTTTTTTGGCTATGGCTGGGACCCTGTGAGATTTCTTTTTATTGTTGTTTAAGTGTTTGTTGATACTGTTATATTTCAGATATTGTTTCTCTACCCATTCCTAATAGACAGACGGTATTTACAGTAATAACAGCAGATTTCCTGTTCTTACAATCATTGGGTCTTCTCATCCCCTGTCTCCTGAGCCATAGACAAAGGAGTTGTGATATAAATGCTTCCAGTGAAACTGGGCTTCCCACAATCCATTGATCTCTGTGTTGTGTCAAGTTGTGGTTTTCTGTAACAGTCTCCATTAGCTGTAGAGTGGAATTTCTTTGTTGAAGGGTGAGAGCTATGCTTATATGGGGATATAGCAATAAGATTTAGAATGTATTTAAGGAATTATTGTAGACCAGCAAAGTGGCAGTAATTGATTCTTTACTATGATCCATTACTTCACTAGTCCCAGGGATTTACCTAAATTTCAAATACCAGACATAATGTCCCTCCTAATGAGTGATCATTCAACTCAATTAGACAGCTGTTGGTAACAAGATGTGAATGCCACTACTCCTCTTTTATGGATGTATTGTTTTGTTTAACATTTAATTTTTCTCATTTATTTATTCTATTAACTTTACATTTCTGTAGCCTTTTTACTCCTCCCCTTGCAGTCCCTCCCTCTCTTCCTTTCCCCTCCCTCTCCCCTTTACCTCAGAAAAAGGGAGCTCCATTTCCCATCCAGCCCAGCTCATCAAGTTGTATCAGGATTAAATGTGTGTTCTTCCCCTGTGGCCTGTCAAGGCATTTCCACTGGGGGAAGTGATCTATCGAGTGAGTACCTGTCCAATGCAGTCCCCACTTACCTCCCTCACTAGAGTATCCACAGGAAGCCTAAGCTGCCCATTTGCTACATCTTTGTAGGAGGTCTAGTTCCAGTTCATGAATGGTCCTTGGTTGATGCTTCAGTCTCAGAAAACCCCTCTGCGACCTGGCTTTCTTGTTTTTCTTGTGGAGCTCCTGTCACTTCCAGGTCTTTTTCTCTTTCATCCCACTATTGTTCAACATTCCCTAAATATAGACTAATGTTTGGCTGTGAGTCTAGGCATCTGTTTTGAGGTGCTGTTGGGTAGAGTCTCTCAGAGGAAAACTCTGTCAGGTCCCTGTGTCCAAGGTTAGCAGAGCATCATTCATAGTGTCAGAGGTTGGCATTCTCAATGAGGTAGGTTTTTGGTTGAGCCAGGCATTGGTTGGCCATTCTCTCAATCTCTGCTCTACCTGTTCTATCTTTATCTCTGCACATATTGTAGGCAGGGTAAATTTGTGTCTAAGTTTTTATGGGTGAGTTGATGTTCCCTGCCCTTTAGTACAAGACTATTCTAGTTAGAGGAGTTGTTCTCTTTACATCTCAGTTGCAGTCCCATCATCCTTTCCTCCTTGTCACACCCTTCTTCCTTCTCCTCCTTCCCCCAACAGGAAAGAGTGGCTTCCCCACTAACCCCCTCAAGCACTTCAAGTCCATCAGGACTAAGTGTATCCTCTTCCATGGTGGACTGACCAGGCTGCCCCACCTGGTGGAAGTGATTGAATAGCATGCAACAGAGTCCATGTCAGAAACAGTCCTCACAACCTTATATTAGGGGAGCTACAAGATGACCAAATTACCCATTCAGTATATATGTGTGTGTATTCTTAGGTCAATCATTGTTATCCATAAGTGTCACAGTTGGGTAGGAAAATTATTATTATTTTTATCCATTGACACCTTTTATCCATTCACAACCCTTTCTGTTACTATGAAAAATAAACCATAAGATATAGGCTTTAAAATTTGATTAATCTCAAATAATCTGAGGCCTGTGTCCACAGTGCAAAATGTCTTCAGCAATAATGGCTTACCTGCACCATTTAAGAGATGTCTCTCTCTATATATATATATATAGTAAAATCTGTACACCTAAAGAAGCCAAGCAAGAAGAAGAACCCTGGGTAAGATGAGCAGTTCTCATTCAGAAAGGCAAACAAGACAGACATCAGAAGAGGAAGAAAACAAGGAACAGGACAGGTGCCTATGACAGAGGGCCTTTGAAAGACTCTACCCAGCAAGCTATCAAAGCAGATGCTGAGACTCATATCCAAACTTCGGGCAGAGTGCAGGGAATCTTATGAAAGAAGGGGGAGATAGAAAGACTTGGAGGGGACAGGAACTCCACAGAGAGAGCAACAAAACCAAAAAGTCTGGGCACAGAACTCTTTTCTGAGACTGATATTTCAACTAAGGACCCCTGCTCAGATATAGCCCATGGCAGCTCAGTATCTTAGTATCCTAGTAATGGGAACAAGGACTGTTTCTGACATGAACTGATTGGCCTACTCTCTGATCACTTTTCCCTGAGGGAGGAGCAGCCTTATCAGGCTGCAGATAGAGGAGGACCTCTCCTATTAGTGGACTTGGGGAGGGGTATGGAAGGAGATGAAAGAAGAAGGGTGGGACTGGGAGAGGATGAGGGAGGGGGCTACAGCTTGGATACAAAGTGAATAAAATGTAATTTATAAAAAATAAATAAATTTTTAGAAACATGGAAAAAAAGATGTCCAAGTGCCAAGTGATATCCTATATTATTTTAAAATTAATTTGGACTACCCTGATTAACCACAAAAAAAACCCCTTTAAACTGGTTTGTTTTGCATGTTTATATTTCTTGTTTAGCATGTTGTGTCAGACTAAATGGCATAACTTTGTTTTATACCTATTTATCTATATTTATAGATGAATAGATAGATAGATAGATAGATAGATAGATAGATAGATAGATAGATAGATGATAGATAGATAGATAGGAATTTTAATCCAACAACAGGACTACTCTGGTAAAGGATCATATATAAAAACCTAGCTCTGTATGATCTTTCTGGAATTAATACTTTAAATCAGTTCTGCTAGAATTCATACCTTTAATCCCTTTGGCTGGAATACAGACAGGCCTTTAGTACACAGTGTTAATCCTATACAATGGCTTCTAATTGAGGGACAGGTAAAGTGATGAATCAGAGAAATATTTGACAGAATGAGTCAGAGTTATGATTTGCCCAACTCTCACAAGGACAGGAAAGAGCCTACTTAATATAGTACAGAGAGCTCCTATGCCCTCCAGGTCTTTTATAAGAAGCTGTGCCCAGGGGTCTTTGCTAAGACTGAGGCTAAGGACCACTCATGGAGTTAATGTAGAATCCCTACGCAGATGTAGCCCATGGCAGCTCAGCCTTCATGTGGGTTTCCTAATAATGGGAACAGGGGTTGTCTCAACTCAGTGGCTGACTCTTTGATCACATTCCCCTGAGGGGAGGGCAGTCTTACCAGGACATAGAGGAAGACAATACAGCCAGTTTTGATGAGACCTGATAGACTAGGGTCAGAGGAAAGGGGACAGGACCTCCCCAATTAGTGGACTGGAGGAGGGGTATGGGAGGAGAAGAGGAAGTGTAGGGTGGGGTCTAGGGAATGGGCTGCAGCTGGGATACAATGTAAATAAATTGTAAAAAATAAAAATAAATTAATTAATGAAAAAGACACTACAGAGAGAGAAGTACAGGCATACAGTGGATTTGGTGGAAACAGTATAGTATAGCAGAGTTTGGGAGTACAGTAGTTTGTTGCAGTTCAGTGGAATGTAGTTGAGTTCAATGGAGTTCATGCAGTTCTTTATAGTTCAGTGTAGTACAGTTGTTGGAGTTGGAAGGCTTTGTTTGTTTGTCTTTGTTTTTGAAGCAGAGTAAATCAGGGAGAAGTCTATAGAAGCCAATTTAAATCATTCATCTTGGAGTGGAGTTTGGCCAGACCAACTAAGTTGAACCAGCTAGCTAGAGTTCAGAAAGAACTAGCAAGGCTAAGTTCATCTGGCAGTAAGTCTCAGAGGCTGAAAACATTCTAGGCTTAGGTTAGCAGACAGAAGCTGAAGCCTTCATGGTTCTGGCTTACAGAAGATTAAATTGTATGAAGACTAGAAGCTTCCAGGTATAGGAGTAGGGATATTTAGATAGACATAAAAACAGTATTCACACACACACATAATTATATATCATGTATACACATATAACATATATGTATATTCATACCCATATGCGTATGTTGTATTTGACCCTCATCCCTCCTTCTCCATCTCTATCGCTGTCTCAACTCCCTCCAGAGTTCGAGCCTTTCCTTTTTTTTTTTCTGGTACTTTTTGTGTAGAACATTTTTATCATAAAGCGTTAAAATTATTTCCAATAAAATATACTCTCATGAAACCATAATGTTATTATTGAATCTGATAATCACATACTGATTTCTAGGCACCTAAATCAGTGGAGACTTAAGTCACCAAATGGAAATACATGTATCCCATCTTATCTCAAGAGATTATTAATTACTTGATCTATATATTCTCCATTTTGATATTTTTTTCTAATCCACAAATATCATACATACACTGTTTACGTTGTGTCGATTTTATTTATCTTTTACTAGAGAAATAGCTAAAATCACATTCTTAGATCTTGATGAAGCGTGTAACCTTTATAATCTTTCAACTGCATACACAAAGAAGTATGCACAATTTTCTACGTTTTCTTCTCTGTTCGGCAATCATCTAAATAATATTCATTTTCAGGGAAAAGTTAGAACAGTCTTAAATATGATACATACATTGACATTTCAAAGACCTATCAAGCAATCATTATCTACCTACCAACACATAAGAACCAAAAATGTTATTTGAGCCAGGACCCAGGTAGATTACTATTTTATTTGGCTTCTGGAATAATTTTTAATACATAGATATTAATGTATATATCATATATTTGTGTGTGTTGTGTATGTTTTCTGTATGTTTGTGTTGTAGAAATCCTTTGATTTAATCATTTTAGAGGACTTCATACATGAGTACTGAATCTGCATCGCACAGTTCCTTATCTCAACGCCTTCCAACTTCATCTGCACCTTCTTTGATATTTATGATCTTGTTTAACTATCATTATTAGGCATTATCATATATTGAAATTATTCATATGTTGGTGAGACCATGTGGAATTTTCCCTTTCCATGATGGCATGCCAACTGGTATTGTCATTATGCTTTTCTTGTTCAGTTAACAATGTTAGAGTTTGTGTGTGCACATTCCCAGTCAAATGTTTCACAGTGGACATTGTAGTATTAGCTTTTACAGTCTTCATATTCCACTGTTATGTTATTTTCCAATACTTAGCTAGAGGAATTGTATTGCAAATGGATTTTGTAGGGTTGTGCACATTATAGTTATCTCTGCATTTTTATTCTAGTTATGGACCACTTTAAAAGTTCGCATATATTGTACCAAAAAAAAACCTTAATTGAGGATGAATGCTATACTTGTCTATGGAGTATTTAGAAAAAGTTAAAGATTTAATTTGTTTAAGAAAATAAAATTAGTAGGTTCTCTTCTGAGGTCTATCTTCTCCAGCTTAAGGTAATTGTCCATTTTTTAAAACCAGGAACATATTTTCTCTTATTAGCTGGAAATTAAGGATAATTTGACAGTTATCTGTTTACACCAAATTTCATAGTGCCACTATTTTATCATAGAGGATAGATTGCTGTTCTAGTCATTGCTTCTGCTCATAGTCTTTATACCTGGGTACAACTATTCATGTCTTCCCTCCCTAGCCCTTGGGTAACTAACTCCTCAGAGATGAGCCTTCCAGGTCAGTTCCAAATCCTGTCTCTGGAGTATATGATACCTTCATCAGTTAGATTTTACCTTCAAGTTCTTGGAATACCAAGGTCAATGTTAAGAGCCTATATTGCTTTGGTAGTGTCTTGGATTGCCTTGAGCAAAAACTCAAAGGGAGGCTTTCCATGCCTGACACCTGGATTTTTGCTAGTTTCTATGGCTCTTGGGGTGACTATAATGATCCTAAGTGGCATAAATTATTTTACATTATTTATATACTTATACACACCTATATTTATAAATTTACCTATTATAAAATATTTCCTTGAAGCATTTTCAGCCATTCATGATTTTCTTTATTCCCCTTCTTTCATCTCCCACAGTGTCCCTCTTTACTTGCTTCCCATATAGATTTTCTCACTGTTCCCCTTTTCCCCCAGTCCTAACACTTATCGAATAACACTATTCTTTAGAAAAGTATAAATAACTCAAAATGAAAAAAAAATTAACTTAATGATATAGCAGATCCCAGCAGATGGACAACAAGAAGTTAAGCCACCCAGCACTGGCTAACACTGCTCCTTCAGGTGTGGGCTGAGGAGTAAAAACAATGAATTTACTAATCTCTTCTCTTGGTTCACCTACTGAAGTGCAATTATGTGTAAATGTAAAGCAAGTTTTAGGGGAAACACAGTTTTCGGTCTATTAGGCTCTGTCATAAATTGTGTATTGATTAAAAGTATATAGATTGTACATAGATTAATGAAATACTAGCAAAAAGTTCAAAGGGAAAGCAATATGAGAATCATTATATATGATGCCAGGGAAAAGCAATGATATTGATGAAATTTTGTAGTGGAAAATATTTTATACAACTAAAATTGACACTGTTTTTCAGGAATGAACTGGAAAGTTGTGGTATAATGCTAAGGAATATTTTATAACTGAAACCAAGGCAGTTAAATATAAATATCCTATAAATATTTTAGGTCTACAACAAAATGTTCTTCACTGGCCCGAGAAGTCTCACACTAAAATCTTTAATAAAACTTAAAAATAAAATCAATAAACAAATTTGGAAGCAATTGCAACTTTATGCAAATATAAAATTATAAAAACATTGGCTCAAATAAATAAATAAATAAATAGATAAATGCATGGATGAATGAATAAATAAATAAATAACATAGGTCCTTGGAGAGTGGAGTAACATTTGGATATAAGATCAAGGCAGGCAGGCATGTCTGCTTGTGGCATAAATGTGTCACTGCTGTGGATCACTGGTATTACTGCTGTAAACTTTGTAACATTAAGTGTATATGTCAGTCATCTTTGATCCATATTGAAAGAATCATAGAGATTTTGTAAGGAAATGCCATTAATGTTTTCTTTTCTTTATTATTATTATTGTTTATTATTATTAATTACATTTTGTTACCTCTGTATCCCAGCTGTATCCCGTCCCCTATTCCCTCCCAATCCCACCCTTCCCCCCTCATCTCCTCCCTGCCCCTTTCCAAGTCCACGGATTGGGGAGGACCTCCTCCCCTTTCGTCTGGCCCTGTTTTATCAGGTATATCAGGACTGGCTGCAAAGTCCTCCTCTGTGGCCTAGCAAGACTGCTCCTCCCTTGGGGGGTGAGGAGGTCAAAGAGCCTGTCATTGAGTTCCTGTCATTGAGATAGTCCCTGTTCCCCTTACTCTGGGAAACCAATTGGTTATTAAGCTACCACTAGCTTCGTCCAAGCAAAGGTTCTAGGTTATATCCATTCATGATCCTTGGTTGGAGAAACACATTAATGTTTTGAACTGACAGGTTTTTATGTTTCTATTTCTCCTTTTAATTTTTTTTTTTTTTTAGCTTGGAACAACTAATCAGTAATCAATATATCAAGACACATATTTGTCTACACTTCTTTATAGCTAACTGCTGATATAAATAGGTAGTTTCAAAACAATAAACATTTTTTAAAATATTTATTTTTTAATTAGATGTATGTCTTTGTGAATAAGCAAGAGCAACTGCCTGTGCAGTTCAGAGGCTTCAGATGTCACCCAGATTGGAGTTGCAGAGCATTCTACATTGAGTAATTAGGTGGGTGAAATAAAGTGTGATCTTTCTTGGAACACAATTCTAGTTCATGGAAAATACTACACATTCTGAACCTCTAGACCACTTCTCCACTCCCACAGAGATAACTGTTTGTAGGAAAGCTATTCTTTTATTCTGTTACCATTTATTTTGATTCACACATTGTTTTAGATCTTAAGCTACAGAAGTAAGCCCTATTTAGTTTAGTTTCCTCAGAAATTTCAACCTGATAAGGAAGGAATTAGGTAAGGAATCTAGCCCACTGAGTGGGCTTACTGCAAAACCTAATGTGCATAAAAGAAGTACTATTATAATTATAACTAATTTGATGATATGGATTTAGAAGAATGTTTTTTGGGAATTCTACTTTTAGTATAAATAAATGTAACTAAGCTAGTGCTGGCTTTAGAAAAGTGGGAAATCTTTCTTGCAGCACAATGACAAGCATATGATAAAAGTAAATAGAGGCTTGCTATATCCAAGGTAATATATCTCATACGGAAAATCACTTCGTTGTATGAATAACTAAATCTCAGACCCAAAAAGAAACTTGGTTACTCCCATGATGTTTGTGCCACTAGTGCGCCATTGGGCACATCTTTTTGAAAATTAAGTTATTTGTTTTTATTACTAACACTTTATTCTCTTTGTATCCCAGCTGTAGCCCCCTTCCTCAAACCTTCCCACTCCAACCTTCCCTCCCATTTCTTCTCCCATCCTCCTTGTCCACTGATAGGGGAGGCCTTCCTCACCTTCCCTCTGGCCCTAGCCTATCAGGTCTCATCAGGACTGGCTGCATTGTCCTCCTTTGTAGCCTGGCAAGGCTGCTCCCTGCTCAGGGCAAGTCTTGATAGGCTAACCTTTATGGTGGTTTTCAAAGTTCACCATGTGGTTAAATCAATGAATCCCTTTCATCTTCTGTGATGTGCTAAATGGGAATAGTATTAGGACAACTTCTAATGGCTTATTTTTATATAAATAAACTAAGCTAACTTATTTCTCAGTTCTTGTCATATGGTCATCTATTTGCCTTAGATAGCAACTAACAGCTTTTCCACCTTGAATTTTTAAATAGGTTCTCATGTTCTTAAGGGTCTGGCCTTTGCCATGTAGTTTAGCCTGGCCAGTCAGAGAATCCCAGGATCCACATGTCTTAATTGTGGGTGCTGGTGTTTCAAAAGAATGACATCACCCATACCTTCTTATTTTTAAAATTGTTTTTAGTTAGCATGCTGAGAATCTATCCAGTCCTCGTGATTGTGTAAAAAAAATATTGTATTGACTCAGCTCCCAGTGAGCTGAGTTTGTATTCTCACTACCCAGGTAAAGCTTTAGTAATGCATTATATATTTATTTTCCAATAAATATATTATTTATTATATATATAATATATAATATTTATATATTATATATATAAATATATTATTTATATATCCAATAAATAGATTTATTTCCAATAAATATAATATTCCAATAAATATTTTACCAAAGTTCACATAAATCAGCCAAAGGAAACCAAAGGGAAGCATTCTTTCCATAGATTCCCAATTGATGGAAATAGGGATAGAACAATAATTGTCATGGTACTAACTTGCTTACCCTTTGATTCCCTCTTCACTGTTGACAGGAGTCCATTGTATTAAAAAATAACAGATCAAGTCAAGTATGAAAATGGTGTGTTTTTACATGCAACTCTTCAGTGACTTTAAAATTCAGTGTTTTTCATCCTAAGTACAGCAAAAGAAAAAAAAATACTATAAAAGAAAATAAAAACTAATAATCAGTGATTTGGAAAATAAATATCACTGATCAATCTTCAAGTCCACTTCCTTCACCAGTAAATAAATAGACATTCTCCACTAGTGACTTTGCCAAAGCTTTAATGGTAGCTCAGTAGCCAAGTGCATTTCCCTAGTAAGGGGAACAGAAACTATTTCTGACATGAACCCAATGACTGGCTCCTTTAACTCCTTCCACCCCCGAGGAAGGAACAGGTTTGCTAGGCCACAGAGGAGGACATGGCAGCCAGTCCTGAAGATACTTGATAAGCTAGAGTCAGATGGAAGGGGAGGAGGACCTCCCCTAGCAGTGGACTTGGAAAAGGGCAGGGAGGAGATGAGGGAGGAAGGGTGGGATTGGGAGAAAATGAGGGAAGGGGCTATGACTGGGATACAAATTAAATAACCTGTGATTAATATAAAAATAAAAATTAAAAAAAATCAATTAGTAACATCCCACTTGTACACACTAAAGAAAATGGAAAGCAAATGCCATGCCAAGATTAGACATTTGCAATTCCATCTACTTTTCCAGCTCTCATCACACTCAGACACTAGGGACAGAAACAACATCATTTTAAACTTAAAAGTAAATTTTGTCATGTGAAAATTGCAGATGAAATAAATCCTAGCTAACCATGCCCTTTCCTCTCAGGAAAATAAATAAATAAATAAACCGGATTATAAGGATCAAATTGCTCCACTGCTTTGAGACATGTTCAAATATTCAGTTATGCACTGTGCATTCTCAAGTTATGTATTCCAGTTACACTCCTGGTTTTGCCATGTACTAAGTCTAGATAAACAGATTCTCTGCAAAATAAACTCTATTCAAGAGATATTAAAGCTGAGACACATGAGCTTCAAAGCCAATAAATGAAAAGGCAAATCTTCCTCTTGGTGTTTCAACTGTCCTTCTGGGGAAAGAATACTCATTCTCAAATGCTGAGAAAGGGCTCAAAATTAATGGTTAACATGGCCAGAATAGAGTATCTTTCTGTTAAAGCTTGAAAAATCAAATTCATGTATTTAAATTTTAATGAAAACTAGTCTAATATGAAAAGCATAGAAAAAAAAAGCGAGGAGCAGAAAACAGATAAAAGAGAGCATTGTACACATTCTATTTTGTACATTTTCTATTGTGTGTTTTTATATACGCATGCACACGAGTGCAAGGTTGAGTGTTCCAAAGACTGCCCGTGGCAGTCAGAAGACAACTTTTATGTAGTTAAATCTCCTCTTCCACGTTGATCTGGGCTTTAGTAACCACACTTACATTGTCAGGCTTGCTCAGGCTATGGCTTTCACCCGCTAAGCCCTGTTGCTAGCTTTGTGTTTGATCTTTTACAACAGACTGGCAACAGTGTTTGACTGTTTTTCAGTATTTTATGATTCAAAAGAATGACAGTCTTTCAACAGTATTGCTTTAAGTTATAATTTCCTAAGTTTCACAAATATATGACTTTTTATAATTTTCAAAACATTTTTAATAAAATTTAATTCTAAGAGTATATTCCCTCATTCAAGATAAACAATTTATTTTTAATATTTTTTTAGAAAGAATTTTTATTTAATAGTTTTAAATCCATCAATGTAATCACTTTTGAAGTATTTTCATGTCCACAGAACAAAATATTATATAAATTATCTCCTCAAACCCTTTTATTCTCAGCCATATTCCATCAAAAGTTGTCTTTATAATTTATCTTTTCCAAAAATTTAAGGCACATAGAAGCCTATAGTATGATGTCTGTTTTTCTTCTATATTTTTCTTAGTGTACATTCATTCAAAGTTGATCTCTGTAGAAGAATGCACCAGTATTTCATTTTTTGATATATAATTTCTTGGTGTTTGTATTAATCAACAACATCTTGATTACCTATTCTTCAGACATAAGGATGTGGGATTTTTTCCACTTTTGGGATATTGAGGAAATGTTATTAAGAATATTATTTATCAATCTATGTTTGAATATTATTGTGTTTCTCTTGAATACATCCTCAACAATATAAGTACTTTACATTTGAGGAGTTATGGAATATTTTACAAGTGGTTGTCTACTTTTATGTTCTTATCAGAGGTATGTAAAGCTTCAAATATTTCCCAATATTCAATAACATTTCTTGCCATGTAACATCATGAAAATGTCCATCCTAATGGACATTTGAAAAACATACTTATATGTGTTTATTGATTTTTTTTCTGGAGAATTCCATTTAAATTATTTTCGGTTTATATAATTTTAAATAAAATAGAAAATGGCGTTTTCATATACTAAATCCAGCCTCCTCAGGTTTCCTCCCTCCAACCCTTCTCATGCAATGTTCTCTCTCAGATCAATTGCTTCTATAATATTATCACTTTTACCTAAATATTTGAATGCATTTATATGTATGCACAGAAATATAATTGCAACCTGCTGAGCCCATTCTTAATGGCTGTGTGTACATAGTTTCAATGCTTACTTTTCTGCATTGATCAAACAATAAGGGAGTTCCTCCCTTGGATAGGCTAATTATATATTTTCCATCAGTCATTAATTGTCTGTAGTTCTTTATCTTGTGGCCTGGCCCTTGAAATTTTCCCCTTCTACTTTAGAACATTTATAATATTGTAATATTTCCAGTCTGGTTTATATAGTCATTTCTTTTTTTTATTTTATTTTTCTTATTAGTTTCATTTTGTTAACTATGTATCCCAGCTCTATCCTGCTCCCTCTTTCCCTTCTCAATCCCACCCTCCCTCCCTCATCTCCTCTCTGACCCTTTCCAAGTCCACTGATAGGGGAGAACCTCCTCCCCTTTCATCTGACCCTGGTTTATCAGGTATCTTCAGGACTGGCTGCAAAGTCCTCCTCTGTGGCCTAACAGTACTGCTCCTCCCTTATTGGGTGGGGAGGTCAAAGAGCCTGCCCTTGAGTTCCTGTTAGAAATAGTCCTTGTTCCCCTCACAATGGGAAAACAATTGGTTACTGAGCTACCATGGGCCACATCCAAGCAGAGGTTCTAGGTTATATCCATTCATGGTCTTTGGTTGAGTGTCAGTCTTAGAAAAGACCCTGTGCCCAGATATATTTGGTTCTTGTGGAGCTCCTATCCTTTCCCCATCATACTAACTCCCCTTCTTTCCTATGATTCCCTGTACTCTGCCAAAGGTTTGGTTATGAGTCTTAGTGTCTGCTTTGAAACACTGCTAGGTAGAGTCTTTCAGATGCCTTTTGTGGTAGACTCCTGTCATAAGTTCAATGCACATCCCATTTGTCTTTCTAAATGAGGATTGATCATCTTACCCCATGTCCACTTTCTTGATTATCTTCTTTAGCTGTATAGATTTCATTATGTTTATCATATCTTGTAGGTCTGTATAAGTGACTGTATACCATGTTTTTCTTTCTCCTTCTGGGATATTTCACTCAGAATGATCTTTTCTAGATCCCACCATTTGCCTGCAAATTTCATGGTTTCCTCTTTTTTGATTGCTGAGTAGTATTCCATTGTGTAAAAATACCACAATTTCTGTATCCATTCCTCCGTTGATGGACATCTGGGTTGTTTCCAGGTTCTGACTATTACAAATAAAGCTGCTACAAACATGGTTGAGCAAATGTCCTTGTTGTGTAGTTGAGCAAATTTTGGGTATAAACCTAGCAGTGGTATAGCTGGGTCTTGAGGAAGCACTATTCCTAATTGTCTGAGAAAGCTCCAGATTGACTTCCAAAGTGGTTGTACCAGTTTACATTTCCACCAGCAATGGAGGATGGTTCCCCTTTCTCCACAACCTCTCCAGCATGTGTTGTCACTTGAGTTTTTCATCTTGGCCATAAATATTTCACAACAGACTTTCTGGTATTCAGGCTTTTGCAATCTGAGCCATAGGTACAGGAGCTGAGTTAATGATGTATTCATTGGGGCTGGGATTACCAGGATGCATTCATCATTCATCTTTGTATTGTTTCCAGTCTGTTTTTGCTTTTTGTGTTTTTGTTTTGTTATGTTTTATGATGGTCTTCAATCTGAAAAGAAAATACTCTTTGAAGAAAGATGGTATCAAAACTTATCTGTGTGTAGAAGTATAAGATTTAGAATAGAGTTTGGAATTATGCTTCTGTAGTAGGTGATGTTAGTAGATTGCTTTCTAAGGTCCATGACTTCATTAAATTCTCTCCTGTCAGTGGGACTTGAACACAATTACACAGCTACTAGTTGCAAGTAACATGTGAGTGCTACTTACATGTGAGTTCATGTAGTATTAGGGATACCCTGTCATTCTCCTGATCACATGGCTCATACATGACAAAGCTTGGAATGACTGTTGGCTGTATCTGTCATTGGCAGCATGACTCGTATTTTCTGGGACCATATATTCTAGACTGCATTGCATTGAATATAGATAAATAAAATCCCAGTAAGAAGCATGAAAATAGGGTTACTACTGTGGTTTACTTAATGTGCAAACTGTTAAACTAACTTCTAAATATTCATTTGTATATCCATAGACTATTCATGACTTCAACTTTGGCCTTGGGTGCTCTTCTTTTTTGTAAAGAATGATGGATAATATGGAGATATCTGAAAATAAATGAATATTAATTAATTCACCATTAATTTAAGCTCTATATCACTTACTCTAAAGCCCCTCCCTACCCTTGCCATATTTGACTGTTTCTCTTTCTCCTTTCCTCCTAGTACTTTGGATATGCTTTCAGTGAATTTTGGTCTCTAATGTTGGATGAGGAAAAAGTTGATACTCAATATCAAATTCTGTTTGTATGTAAGAAACTCTGTTTTTCTCACTTTATACTGCATTCACATAAGAGTTTTGTTCTTTCTCTGACTTTCTGCATTTTACCATGTTTTTACTCTTTTTTAATAATTTTTATTTTTTATATTAATCACAGGTTATTAAATTTGTATCCCAGCCATAGCCCTTCCCTCATTCCCTCACAATACCACCCTCCCTCCCTCATCTCCTTCCTGTCTCCTTTCCATGTCCACTGATAGGGGAGGTCCTCCTCCCCTTTCATTTGTCTCTAGCTTATCAGTATCTTCAGGACTGGCTGAAATGTCCTCTGTGGCCTAGAAAGGCTGCTCCTCCCTCAGGGCGGGGAGAGGTTAAAGAGCCAGTCATTGAGTTCATATCAGAAATAGTTCCTGTTCCCCTTACTAGGAAACCAATTGGCTATTGAACTACCACGGGCTACATCTGGGCAGGGGTTCTAGATTATATCCTTACATAGTTCTTGGTTGGAGAAACAGTCTCATATTTGATCTCTTTGACTGTCCCTGAATTTGGTTAAGCTGCTTACAATATTCTTCTTCACATAATTGCTTTTAATATCATTTCTAATCCATTCTCTCTCCTTTTAGAAGCCTCCCTCATTATCTCCATCTAATGAATGTAATGACTCTTGGCATTTTCATTTATTTTAAAAAAAACCTCCATTTATCCTATATTACATACCTAATATCCACTAATGAGTGAGTATATACCCTGCGTGTCTTTCTGCTTCTGGGATACCTCACTCAGGATGATCTTGTCCAGTTACCACTATGTGCCTGTAAATTTTATAATTTCCTTGATTTTTATTGCTGAGTAATATTCCATTCTGTAGATGTACTACAATTTCTGTATCCATTCCTCAACTGAGGAGCATCTGGGTTGTTTCCAGCTTCTGACTATTACAAATAAAGCTGCTAAAAACAAAGTTGAACAAATGTCCTTGTTGTATATTTGAGCATCTTTTGGATATATGCTTAGGAGTGGTATAGCTGGATCTTGAGGAAGCACTATTCCTAATTGTCTGAGAAAATGCCAGATTGATTTCCAAAGTGGTTGTACAATTTTAGATTCTCACCAGCAGTGGAGTAGGGTTCGCCTTTCTTCACATCCTCTCCAGCATGTGTTGTTGCTTGAGTTTTTTATGTTAGCCATTCTGATGGTTGTAAGGTGAAATCTCAGGGTCGTTTTGATTTGCATCTCACTGATGGCTAAGGACTTGAGCATCTCTTTAAGTGTTTCTCTGCCATTAGATATTTCTCTATTGAGAATTCTCTCTTTAGCTCTGTACCCCACTTTTAATTGGATTAATTGGTTTGTTGTTGTTTTACTTCTTGAGTTCTTTATATATTCTGGATATTAGCCCTCTGTCAGACATCAGGTTGGTGAAGATCCTTTTCCAATATGTAAGCAGTCGTTTTGTTTGGACGACAGTGTATTTTGCTTTACAGAAGCTTTTCAGTTTCATGAGGTCCCATTTATTGATTGTTGCTCTAGAGCCTGTGCTGTTGGTGGTCTGTACACCTAAAGAAACTAATCAAGAAAGGGGACTCTGGCTAAGATTCTCATTTCCCATTCAGAAAGGCAAAGAGGAAGGACATCAGAAGAGGGAGAAAACAAGGAACAGGAGCCCACCACAGAGGGCCTCTGAAAGGCTTTCCCCTGCAGGGTGTCAAGGCAGATGTTGAGACTTAGAGCCAAACTTTGGGCAGAATGCAGGGAATCTTATGAAAGAAGGGGGAGACAGGAAGACCTGTAGAGGACAGGAGCTACACACGGAGAGCAACATAACCAAAATTCTGGGCACAAGGGTCTTTTCTGAGACTGATACTCCAACCAACAACCATTCATGGAGATAACCTAGAACCCCTGCACAGATGTAGCCCATGGCAGTTCAGTGTCCAAGTGGGTTCCATAGTAATGGGAACAGGAACTGTCTCTGACATGAACTGATTGGCCTGCTCTCTGATCACCTCTCCCTGAGAGTGGAGCAGCCTTACCAGGCCACAGAGGAAGACAATGCAGCCAGTCCTGAGGAGACCTGATAAGCTAGGGTCAGATGGAAGGGGATGAAGACCTCCCCTATCAGTGGACTTGGGTAGGGACACAGGTGAAGAAGAGGGAGGGAGAGGGAATTGGGAGGGGAGGACAGGGGTCCTATAGGGGGGATATAAAGTGAATTAAGTATAAATAATGAAAATAAAAAAATACAAAAAACTCTGTTCCCTGGATTACATTTACATTTAAATGTATATATATTTATTGTAATGGTTCAAATATTTTTATTAAATTTTTATTTTTATATTAATTTCAGTTTATTCACTTTGTATCGCAGCTGTAGCCCCCTACCTCATTCCTTCCCCATCCCACCCTCCATTGTTCAACTTCTCCCTTCTACATTGAATTATATTTTTAACAATGATGATTTATTTTTAATGTACAGTTTTTTTATTTATTTCACATTTATAATATTTATTGTGGTACTAAAACCTAATTGTGTGTGATGCAGTCCTCACTTTTAATACTAGAGGTCCCACATGAAGCTTAAGTAGCTCATCTGCTACATCTTTGTAGGGTGCCTAGGACTAGTTCATGCATTGTCCTTGGTTGATGCTTCGATCTCAGCAAGGCCTTCTGGGCCTTGGTCAGTTGGCTCTCTTGGTCTTCATGTAGAGTTCCTGTCACCTCCAGGTCCTTTTCTCTTTCTTCCCACTTTTCCACAAGTCTCCCTACTCATCACCCAGTGTTTAGCTGTATGTTTCAGCACCTGTTTTGAGGCACTGTTGTTTAGTCTCTCAGAGGACAACTCTGACATGCTCTTTCCTACAAGCTTAGTAGAGTATCATTTACAGTGTCAGAGGCTGGCACATTCCCATAGGGTGGTCTTTGGTTGGGACAGGCATTGGTTGAGCATTCTCTCAGTCTCTGCTCTATCTGCTATATCTTTATCCCTGTAAGGCCACAGGGGAAGAGGACATTCTCGGTCCTGATGCAACTTGATGAGCTGGGATGGATGGGAAAGGGAGTTCCTCTTTTTTGAGGAATAGGTTACAGGAGAGGAGCAAGATAAGACTGGGAGGGGAAGAGCATGGGGCTACAACCAGGATGTAAACTGAATAAAAAAATAAAATAATTAAAATAAAACAAAAAAGTAACTAAGAAATGATGAAGGGCATTGATTCCAAGACCCATGAGGAGAGTAAATGTTATACATACTTAAGTCATTTCTATAAAATGGTTAGGATTTGTATAAAACCTATACCCTTTGGTATACCTAAAATCATCTCTAAGTTATCTATAATATTTTATACCATGTAAATGTCAAATAGTCCTTGTTTAAGGAATGGTGACAAGAAAGTACTGTTTGTGTTCAGTAGAAATCTAATTCTTTCATCTGAAAAAAAAAACTAATTGTAATTTTTCATACATGCCCCTTAATCTGAGTTTTCCTTTTCACCATGTATTTCCTTATTTTGTTCAAATGTGGTCTTCCATAGCTCTTGAGCCATAGCTCTGGAACTTGAATAAAGCAGTGGCGAACTTCTCTGAAGATCATCCTTGATTAGGCAGCAAGGTGGTTTAGAATGAGAGGAATAAAAGTCTTAATTACTCTATTTTTATACTGACAGAATATTTTTTAAAGATGTATTATTTTTATATTGTGTTTATGTGTGTTTGACTGCATGTATGTTATGTGTTCCACATGAATCCTAGAACTAGAGTTACAAGCAGGTGTGAGCTGCCCTTGGGTGTGTACCACCACCTCTGTTCCTCTTCAAGAGCACCTGTACTCTTCATCCCTCAGCCCCCTCCCTAGTACCAGATATAGAACTTCTCCCACGTGAACGAAACAGTGACAGTAAAACTTTACCCTGTACTTTCTTTCAATAAGGCATACTCAGCTTAAGAATTTGTTAGCACCTATGTAGGCAGAATGAAATGGTAACATTTGATGTTTTGGTTAAGGACTGTAGGCACTTAAACTAGGAAGCAGAGCATGAAATGATACAGTGCCAACTTCTGGCAACAGTGTTATTTTTGCATCAGTGTCACCAAACTGCTTATAGAGAGAACTGTAAAAAATGTCAAGGGGAAAAAGAGTTATGGTGCCTCATGGTTTCAAAGGGTTCAGCCCAAAGTCACGTGACTCTGCTCTCACATATGAAATATTATGCAGTATCTGGTTGTAGGTTGTTTACTTCAAACTAGACCAAAAAAAAGGAGAAATAATGTGATTGAACCAAGGTAAGATCATGTCACCAAGGATAAGCCTCAGCAGCCAATTCTCTTCAATTATTCAGTTTTCCTCCTTCCCTCAGCATCCTAATATCAGTTAGAAAAGTCAATCAAATTGATTACCACAACTATTTGTCTAGATCCCCGCTGAAGTAATAATCTGTTTACATTCCATTACAGACACCCTCATATGTCTTTTTTATTTTTATTCTGCAAGATTATTGAAAACCCAATCGCACTTGGAACAGACTAACACAGGTCTTCTAGACCTTGAATGAAAGCAAGAGTGTAGGAATCCATTAGGATTGAGTATTCCTTAGAGAAGACTCAAGTAGACTAGGAAGTCTGAAGACTGAAGTTCAAGGACCACTTGTCTTAGGATTCTCTTAAGTTTACATTTTTAGGACCATTTCTTGTTACGCTAAGAATTATTGCCATCGTTTCTCTGCTATTGTTTAACCCACTGCCATTGAGAAAATGGAAACCAAAACCTTTCCTTTTCAGGAGTTAAACTCATTGCAACACACATGATTGGAGACTACCTTTGATTTTTCTAAAGTTCAAAAGTCTTACTAGATTCATGGTAATGATCATGGATGAGCACCTCTTCCACTGAGGAAAAAAAAAAAAAAAACAGAACATAGAACAAATAAGGACTACTCATTGCTGCATCAGCATGATTCCTGCCATAGCAATAAGCATGTTCACAAGCATGCACAGGGCAGTTTCAAAATGAATCCTGGAAGTAATCCTTTCGTGTGGCTCTCATCTCAGTATATGGTACATGTGTTTCCACCAAAGCACATGAATCCTTTGTTCTTCACAACATCATAGGGAAAAACTTGCAACATTTCCTACACTATGTTGTTAGCTAGGCTCTAGATAAAATTGATGACCATGTCAGTACTGGGAATTGGGTAAGGGAAGGAGAAATAATAAGATATTGCTTCTTGTCTTCTTTATCTCACCTTTTATTTCCATCATCTGCTACAACTGATTCCTTGTTCCAGTTGTCCCTGAATAGCACAATTCCAACACCACAATTTCTGAATATTCTTGACTTTGCATTCTTGAATCACTGTTCACTCCTTTGACCTTTGCTCTTAGATTTCCTGTGGCTTTTATGTGGAAAACATACTGTTTCTAACTTCACATTGCTTTTTTAGCTGTCAATAAATTAAAAACAACACTTTTTAAAGTATAAGTAATTTTCACTATGTGTAAAGTTCTTGTTGATTCAGTCATGAGATGCAGAAAAATGAAACTGGAATGAATAGTATCCAAGTAGAGTCTCAAGTCTATTCTACAACTATACCAGTGTAGCCCTTCTAAATACTGAGTCAATTTCTGGTTATAGTCAGGGAAGAGATAGCTATTATGCTGTAGAGAACAGTAAAGAGGGATGGATGCACTTTGACTGGAGCACATGTAGAATATAATGTGATTTTACCTATGTCAGGTATGAGTCACACAAAATTATATGACGAATACTGTAATAAAAATGATTTTGTTTAATAACAGTTCTTAAAATTCTATGTATTGTAATTATTAAATTAATTACATTAATAAATACTAAAATCAATCACTGTTCAGTACATATAATGAAAATTCTCTCAAAATTTTTGTTTTATCACCACCAGTAAATATGACAATAATATGTTCATTGACAGAATATTTTCATTTTAAAATATACTTTTACAAATGGTATATGATGTTATTATATAGTATCTGGAATTTATTTCATAAAGATGAAGGAATGGACACTTAAATTCTTTGTCACATTCCAGAAGATGCCATAAAATAATGTAGGAGAAAAATATGTAAAATGTCTACATATGAAAACCTTTTGGTTTTCTTTTCTTTTTGGCTTTAAGAACAAGTTTATTCTTTTTTTTTTTCTTATCAGTTACATTTTATTAACTCTGTATCCCAGCCGTGTCCCGCTCCCTCATTCCCTCCCAATCCCACCCTCCCTCCCTCATCTCCACCTGCCCCTTTCCAAGTTCACTGATGGGGGAGACCTCCTCCCCATTCATCTGATCCTGTTTTATCAGGTATCTTCAGGACTGGCTGCGAAGCCCTCCTCTGTGGCCTAACAGGACTGCTCCTCCCTTGTGGGGTGGGGAGGTCAAAGAGCCAGTCCTTGGGTTCCTGTTAGAAATAGTCCTTGTTCCCCTCACAATGGGAAACCAAACCTTTTGGTTTTCAATGGTGTATGCATTTGATTCTTTAATATCGTAGGAATCCAATAATGTATGTTAACTTACCATTTGTCTTTTTTTTTTTTGGTTTCTCTAGAAACATGGAATTTATACTATAAATTTTTATACTTATTAATTATTAAACTATAAATTAAATTAAACTATAATTATTAAACTATAAATTTATAGTTTAATAAATTTTCTGCCTCTAAATTTTGTCATATCATCAAAAACCTTGCATCTGGTGTTTACACATAACAAAGCTAGTTATTAGAATTGAATATGAATTTAAGATAATTGTCCTTTAATAGGAAACAAAAATTAAGATGTATACTGACAAAACATACTAAATCTGAAGAGTGTTAATTTAAACCAAATATGTAAACACCTTTGATTTCACAGACTCACACAGACACATAGCAAATAATGACAATGTCCTAGAAGTTTCAAACAAATGTTTATGCTAAGTATCCTCCAAAATAATTTAACTAAGGGTCGACTACTTATAGACTCATCAATTTAAATAGCCACAATAAAGTCATCTGGGCATATCCATGGATGCACAGATTAGCTGCAGACATAGTGTTTTACTCAAGGTTATACGCTAAGTTTAGACTCCTATGCCATTCCTTTTAATCATTTTTTCAATGGCACATTATCAAGAAAAGATTTAACAATTTGATGCACATACATAGCAATGTATGCACTTGCCTTATTTGAAATTGAATGCTGTGTAAAAATGCTGCTACATGTTTAATAAGCCCAAGTGCAGCATATCACGGAAAATCATTTCAGAGTAATTGTTTTATAAGACTTAGTCATATATGTTCCTCAAACACGCAATTCAAAATGGAGCTTCAACTAATTCTGTGGCTCAGTCTCTAATTATATTTAATTTTCTTGGTTTTAGTTTATATCTGTGACTGTTGAGAAATAAATTAAAATTCCAACCAAGGATCATTTTTTTCCTCAATAGTATTTTTTTTTTTTTTTGGTAGTATGTGAGTATATACATCTTTCATTGTCCCCGGAGAGACAATGCTAACCCTGGCATCTCTGCCAAGGGTCATGAATGTCTTTAAGTTTTTAGTAATGCACACAAGAGATCTCTGTGTTTTCAGGTATAAGAGTCCGCAATAAGTAAGGTTGAAAGCCGGTTGTAGTGCAAGAGTCGGTGATGACATTATATATCCAAGTCATTGTATCTTAAAAATATGAAGAGCTAGTTTACAGTGTTATTTGGAAACAGAAGAATTCCTGAGAAAGAGTAAAAGTAAAGAAGTAGATTTTTTATTATTTTTAAATCATTGTTTAATTAATTTAGTTAGTTAGTTAATAGGTATATTCAGTTAACAAATTATGTTGTTTTATAGCAGAAATTTATTTTTCAATAATATTTTTTATTATTTTTATGTATTTATTATAAATTCTTCAGTTTGTATCCCAGCTGTAGCCTCCTCCATCTCTGCCCATTCTGACCCAACCTCCCTCTTCTCCTCCTATGTCCCTCCCCTAGTCCACTGATTGGGGAGGACCTCCTCCCCTTCTATCTGACCCTAGCTTATCAAGTCTCATCAGAGCTGGCAGCATCATCTTCCACTGTGGCCTGACAGGTTGTACCCTGTCCCCCAGGTGAGCTGATCAAAGAGTTGCCTCCCTTACTAGGGACCCACTTAGAAAGTGAGCAGGGGTTCTAGGTCCTCTCCTTGCCAGGAATTCCTGGTCACAGGAAATTTCTTTTCTTTTTCTTTCTTCTTCTTCTTTTTTTTTTTTTTTACTCTCTTGGTCTCCTTTTGGAGTTCCTCTCCCCTCCTGGTCTTTCCATGTTCCTCTTCTTCCATAAGGTTTTCTGAACCCGCCTGTGGAAGGCTCCTGTCCTATTCCTTGTCTTCTCCTACTTCTGATGTCTATCCTGTTTGTCCTTCTGTGTGAGGTTTCAGCTTCTTCCCTAAGGACCTCCTTGTTGCTTAGTGTCTTTAAGACTACAGGTTTTAGTTTGTTTATCCTATATTATATGGCTAATATCCACTTATAAGTGAGAATATACCATATGTATCTTTCTGCTTTTGGGTTACCTCACTCATGATGATCTTTTCTAGTCCCCACCATTTGCCTGCAAATTTCATGATTTCTTTGTTTTTAATTGATGATTAGCATTCCATTGTATAAACCTACCACAATTTCTGAATCCATTCTTCCACAGAAGGGACAGCTGGGTTTTTTCCAGATTCTGGTTATTATGAATAATGCTGCTATGAACATAGTAGAGCAAATGTCCTTGTTGTATGGGTTAGCATCTTTTAGATATATGCCCAGGAGTGATATAACTGGATCGTGAGTTTGCACTATTCCTAATTTTCTAAGGAAACACCAGAATGATTTCCAAGTGGTTGTACAAATTTACATTCCCACTTGAAAAGAAGGGTTTCCTTTCTCCACAACCTATCTAGTATGTGCCATTCCTTCTGTTTTTGAACTTAGCCATACCTATGGGTGTGAGGTGGAATCTCAGGGTTGTTTTATTTGCATTTCTAAGATGACTAAGGAGGCTGGGCATTTCTTTCTTTAATAATTTTTATTTTTTTATATTAATCAAAGATTATTTACTTTGTTTTTTTTTGTTTTGTTTTGTTTTAAAATGTTTTTTTTTTATTTTATTTTTCTTTTTAGTTACATTTTGTTAACTCTGTGTCCCAGCTGTAACCCGCTCCCTCATTCCCTCCCCAACCCCACATTCCCTCCCTGGTCTCCTCCCTGCCCCTTTCCAAGTCCACTGATAGGGGAGGACCTCCTCCCCTTTCATTTGACCCTGTTTTATCAGGTATCTTCAGGGCTGGCTGCAAAGTCCTCCTCTGTGGACTAACAGACTGCTCCCCAGCCTTAGCCCTCTCCTTCATTCCCTTCCAATCCCACCCTCCCTCCCTCATCTCCTCCCTACCCCTTTCCAAGTCCACTGATAGGGGAGGACTTCCTCCCCTTCAGTCTGACCCTAGCTTATCAGGTCTCTTCAGAATTGGCTGCAATGTCTTCCTCTGTGGGCTAACAAGGCTGCTCCTCCTTTGGGGGTGGGGGTAGGGAAGGCTGAGCATTTCTTTAAGTGTTTCTTTGCCATTCAATATTCCTCTGTGGAGAATTCTTTTTTTTTAATTTTTATTTTTGTTATTACTTACATTTTATTAACTCTGTATCCCAGCTATATCCTGCTCCCTCATTCGCTCCCAATCCCACCCTCCTTCCCTCATCTCCTCCCTGCCCCTTTCCAAGTCCACGGATTGAGGAGGACCTCTTCCCCTTTCCTCTGACCTTGTTTTATCAGGTATATCAGGACTGGCTGCAAAGTCCTCCTCTGTGGCCTAGCAGGACTGCTCCTCCCTTGGGGGGTGGGGAGGTCAAAGAGCCTGCCATTGAGTTCCTGTCAGAAATTGTTCCTGTTCCCCTTCCCATGGGAAACCAATTGGTTACTGAGCTACCATGGGCTACATCTGAGCAGAGGTTCTAGGTTATAACCATACATGGTCCTTGGTGGAGTGTCAATTTCAGAAAAGACCTCTGTGCCAGATATATTTGGTCCTTGTTGAACTTCTGTCCTCTCCAGGTCATACTAACTCTCCCTTCTTTCATGTGATTCCCTATACTCTGCCCCAGGTTTGGTTATGAGTCTTAGTATCTGCTTTGATACATTGCTAGGCAGAGTCTTTCAGAGGCCCTCTGCGGTAGGCTCCTGTCCTGTTACTTCTTTTATCCTACGTCCAATTCTATTTAGCTGTGTAACCCATTTTTTAAAGTGGATTATTTGTTATGTTGGTGTTTAACTTCTTGAATTTTTTTATATAATATTAGCCCTCTGTTATATTTTGGGTTGGTGAAGAGCTTTTCCCAATTTGTAGGCTGTTGTTTTTCTTGATGACAGTTTCACTTGCTTTGATGATGATGCAAAATATAAATAAAAATATCTTTCTTGTTTTTTTTCCTTTTTTATTTTTTATTAATTACACTTTATTCACTTTGTATCCCTCAATATGCCCCTCTCTCTTGTTTTAATTAAAATGGCACTAGTAAACAATGCACGGGAGATAAGTGTGATTGTAACGTTATAGAGTCTACCTGCTATTCAATTAGAAAACAGGAGGTAAGATCAAGAGCTTAACTTCCAGTGCATTCTTTTTCTCAGCAGAATGTGCAAGGAAGATTGAAAGTCTAGCATGTTTAAAACCCACAGTGAGATGTGTCTCAAAAATGTATCATCTTTATATGTATACATGTGTAGTATTAATTGGATTTAGAGTTCATTCAAAAAAATAAGACAGAAAAGAAGAAAGGAAGGAAGGAAAAAGGAAAAGACAAGATAAGAAAAGAGGAAAAAAAAGAAAGAGAAGAGAAAAAGAAAAAGAAAGGCATGAAATGAAATTAAGAGAGTCCTGTTGATTTAGATAAGGCAAAATTGAATACAGAAAACAAAGGGTAGATATGATCTTCTGTCATGGTATAACCCTATAATGCTCTTAAAAATAAGACACATTTTGTGTAAAATGAGATAGCACAGTAGTGTAATATGATCTAAATCATTATTGAAATTATTTCACATTATTTAATATACATTACATCACATAATACTAATGTCATACACATCCCATTCTTCTTGGTGTTTTGTACATAAACCAAAGAATAATAGGTTATTTGCATACTTATGCCATATAATCTGTAACTTTTGTCTTCAAGATAGCTCAATATATATTGCAAATATCTAGTGTAGATACATGAAAAAAAGGACTTAATTCTTCATATACTTCACTTTAAACACTTTCCACGTATCTTTATGTACTGAACCTTGTAAGATCTCAATTTTCTTATCAGTTCAAATTGGAAAATGACAATTAATAAGATTATTAAAAATAATATTAATCATATAAAGTGTTTGAGCTAGTATAGGTGAACACAACGACTGTGATGGTTGTGAAGATTTATTTTGATTGTCATCCTGACAAGGTCTATAATCACTGAAAAAGCAACTCTGGGTATTCCTGTGAATGCTTTGGTAGACTTGGGTAATTGAAGTGAGATGACCCACATACAAAATGATTTCATAGATAGGCCTCTGGCCTGAACTAAATGATGAATACTGCTGGGAACTAGTATTACTTACTTTATGATTCACAGCTTGGGACACACTGAGCCAGCTGCTTAAAGACCAGAAATTTCCAGCCAAGACTGACTTTTATCTTTGCAATGAACTGAAAGAAACTCTCTGTCCTTAAAAATTAATAATTATGGAAATTTAATTATATAATGTGTAAAACAGGATCACATGTGAGTTAATAGTAAAGGCAGGAAGATGTCACAGAGCAATGACCAATCACTAAGTAGCTTCACAATATTAATATGTATTTTTAGACTCCTTCGTTTTAAAAATGCCCAGGTTAGTTTCTTTTTTCTTTTATCCAATTATTTTCTATTTTTTTAAAATATTGGTTACAGTTTGTTAACTTTGTACCCTGCTGTATCCTGCTCTCTCTTTCCTTCCCAATCTCACCCATCCTCCCTCATCTCCTCCCTGCCCCTTTCCAAGTCCACTGATAAGGAAGGACCTCCTCCCCTTTCATCTGATACTGGTTTAGCAGGTATCTTCAGAACTGGCTGTAAAGTCCTCCTATGTGGCCTAGCAGGGCTGCTCCTCCCTCGAGGTGAAGGGGCGGTAGGTCAAAGAGCCCACCATTGAGTTCATGTCAGAAACAGTCCCTGTTCCCCTTATTAGGGTACCTACTTGGATACTGAGCTACCATGGACTACAGCCAAGCATAGGTTCTAGGTTATATCCATACATGGTCCTTGTTTGGAGAAACACTCTTATAGAAGACACCTGTGCCCAGATATATTTGGTCCTTGTGGAGCTCCTGTCCTCTCCAGGTCATACTAACTCCCTCTTCTTTATGATTCCCTGCACTCTGCCGAAGGTTTGGTTATGAGTCTTAATATCTGCTTTGATACACTGCTAGGTAGAGTCTTTTAGAGGCCTTCTGTGGTAGGCTCCTGTCCTGTTACTTGGTTTCTCCTACTTCCAATGTCTATCCCATTTATCTTTCTAAGTGAGGATTGATAATCCCACCCTGGGTCCTCTTTCTTGCAAATCAAAAGGACCCTGAGATTTCACCTTACACCCACCAGAATGGCTAAGATAAAAAAAAAAAAATACCTCAAGTGACAACACATCCTGGAGCGGATGTGGAGAAAGGGGAACCCTCCTCCATTGCTGGTGGGAATGCAAACTTGTACAACCACTTTGGAAATCAATCTGGTGAATTCTTCTACATGTAGACATCCAGTTAGACCAACACCATTCACTGAAGATCCTTTTATTTATCCACTTTATAGTTCTTGCTTCTTTACTAAAAAATCAGATGTACATAGGTGTGTGGGTTAATTTCTGTGTCTTCAATTTGATTCAATGATTGACCTGTCTAAGAAAACCTATTCCTTATGTGTAACAATAAATTGGATTGGATTAACCAACTTGCTTGTTTAAATAAGAAATGTTTTTCATTTACCTGAAGATTAAAATGAAGATATCATACAAAATTAATGAAAAGCTGAAAACAGAACAGTCTATTATGGCAATATTTTCTATCTCTCCTTTCCACATTAACTCACAAAATGCAAAAATTTCAATCATAATTCATTATTTTTACCATATAAGTTAAGTTCATCAGGAAATTTTAGACAATGCACTACAATAAATAAAATCACACTGATACATGACATTCAGATAAACTCAGATACACAGTGAAATATATATGTATATATATGGAATAAACATATTCATAAGCAGCACATATCCTTATAATGCTATGTTAATTTCCTGTACTGTGACATGATTAGTTTTAATTGATTTTGTAATATCATACTTAGTTTTATTATATTCTACTTTCTACTTATTCCCACTGTAATTAACCTTTAAAATCATTTCATGTTCTACTAATCAATCATAGCTCACAGTTTCCCCAAAATATATATTTAACACCCATTAAACTTATTCAGTTAGATTAAGCTACCAAAATAAAATTTGTAATGAAATGTTATATGTTCAGGACAACAAATAAAGATGAATGATATCAAATAATTCAGTATATACACTCTCTGTCAGCTTAGTAGACATACTGTATATTCATGCTTAGTGAACACAGTGCATTTTCACATACTCAGAGAGGGGTCATGAATAGTGATTGGTGGTAGGAAAAACATTCATATTTTTCCAATTGACATAAAATACCAAATAAACTATAGGTACAAGCATTTAGACTTTAAAAATAGGTATAGATGAATAAATATAGGGAGAACAGAAGAAAGGAAATTCAAGTAAAATATGTAACTTAAGAAAGATTTTATTCTAGTCAAATGCAGTCAAAATGTAGAGAAAGAGAAAACAATATCTATAAATTCACAACCAAAATAATGTTTCTACAATATATGAGTGCTCATAAAATCAATAAGGAATACAATGCATCCCATTACATAAGACAAGTGAAGAAGGTATTTGTAAATAGAAAAGTTGAAAATATCTTCTGTTGGGTCATGCTTAAAATAGTGGAATTTAGAAATGGGTAGCAAATGATTAATAATTTGGGCTCTGGGATCTAACAGACCTAGGGCTGAATGCAGAATTGTACTATTCCATTATAGCAGAATGGCTTTATTCTCAACAGCCTGGAAAGGTTCCTGTGTTGGCAGAAATTAGTGGGCTTAACTAAGGTCTATTTGGAAAGTTTTTAATTAATAGCCTTTAGCATGACCAAAAGTCTCTAATTATTTTTTTTATTATTTTTATTACTTGATAATTTCTTGTACATTTATAAGTTTTGTTCAAATTTATTTCTTATTCTCTAGAGTAATTGTTCCAATTTGTCCCTTGTTCTCCCCGTCTTTTTCTCCCAGGATTTGTGTCTATATTTTCAAAATATCATTGATTTTACTTAATGTTACCTACATGCAAAGAGATATAGGGCAATCTAGCAGAGCATTTAAAGCTTCCCTGAGGACATATCCTTGATCTAAACTGACACTTCCACAGCAGCCACCAATTATCAATATCTTTTCAGCTAGTTGTGGGACATCATAAGCTTCTCCTCTGTCCAGACTGGGATTTTGTCTGTCTTGCTCTTGTGTAGGTATTTTCTTTGCACAAGGACTCTTGTATACCTCACAGATAGTATTTGACTGTAGGTGTCCACCTCTCCTGGCTCTCAATATTTTCACGCCCCTCTACTGTGATGACACCTGATTCTAAAGGTAAGGAGATGTGACATAAACATCTCAGTATAGGTGAAAACCCCACAGACTTTTAATTTTTACACATTTACCATTTGTGGATATCTTTATTTATTGTCATTTATTTAAAGAACATTTTCTTATGGCTGTTGGGATAAGGCCTAGTCTAGATATAAATATATTAACCTCCTGGGAAGTTTATTATTATGTCCATTTAGCATAATAGTATTAAATTCTCCCCTGTGGCCTCTGATACTGGCAACCCATAGGGTTTTTTTTTTTTTTTTTTTTTTTTTTTTTTTTTTTTTTTTTTTTTTTTACTCAGTTAGTGGTACAACCATGGGTCTCATCTTGTGATGGTACCTCAGATGCAGGTATATACCCCTGGGAATATACCCAAAATAAATTAATAGGTAAATGGGTAAATCTAGAAAGAATCATCCAGAGTCAGTTAACCCAGATTCTAAAACACAAATACGGTAAATATCCACTTAAATGTGGACATTAACTGTTAAGTCTTTCATAGTCAGGCTACAATGTATATAATAACAGAAGCTAGGTGTAGAATAAATGATGGGGGTTATCCCTCTAGGAAGGATAAATAGAATATATAGTTATGGATGGATGGGATGAGGGTACTGAATCTAAATGATCAAATAGGTAGGCGAATGGAAGAAGGATAAAAGAGGGAAAACAGGGAGGGATATTTGAAATTCAGGGCCATTTGAGAGTTTTATGAAGACCTAATTGTATTGAAGCTTCTTAAATTATATCCCACATATTAAATAAAGCTAAATGGAATTACAAAATAATGGTGGTGAGCAAAAGCTGATCAAGACATCTCATCACCAAATGAAACCTTCAGTGCTGAAAATGAATGACATCTAATTGAGTTGTTAGCCAAACTGGCCCTATTGTAAACCCCCAAACCCGCAGACACTTGTCAAGGCTATTTACTTTCTTGACACAAATTAATGGAAAGATCCCATTGGTTAAGACAATACAAACAACTCATCAGACATGGAGAAGATGAACTGGTGCCTACCTAGAACCTTCACCGCTATGGCTGGTGTCCATGGTACTGACGGCTCCTCTGCATGCTACCAGAGGAGAAAGGTGAACACCAAACACAGACACAACTTTTTCCCTCTGTAACCTTGACTTGTCTGCAACATATCCTTGTGCAATAATGGCACAAAGCTGTGAGAATAACCAACCAATTTCTGATTGGATTTGAAGCCCACTCATGGTTGCCAGGGTCTATGTGCCCAACTGAACAATTCCAAAATAAGCAATAAAACATTTGCAGTGAGATTTGCTTGATAATCTTCGATAGCTGAGGGGAATATCGCTGTTTATTGTAGGCTCACTGCATTGAACTTTTATAAGTATGTATTTATAAATGCGAAAAGAATAGTAATGAAATAGGAAGGGCTAAAGGGCCAGAAAGTGGTAGTAAACACTTTTACTCTCAGCAGTTGGGAGGCAGAGGCAGGCTAATCTCTGAATTAAAGGGCAGTTAGTTATGAAGAGCAAGCTCCAGTACAGCCAGGGCTACACTGAAAAAACTTGTATCAAAGTCCCAAAGAACGAACAAGAAGAAGGGGGAGGAGGAGCAGGAGGAGCAGGAGGAGGAGGAGGAGGAGAGAATGAAGAAGAAGAAGAAGAAGAAGAAGAAGAAGAAGAAGAAGAAGAAGA
>NW_026596117.1:2012604-2055588 GCF_907164565.1 Psammomys obesus | reverse complement strand
AAGAAGAAGAAGAAGAAGAAGAAGAAGAAGAAGAAGAAGAAGAAGAAACTACTCTAGGAAAGGAGAGGAGAGAGAGCAGAGTAGTGTGAATGGGGTGGCATAACTCGATTTAAAGACCTTTGGAAATGCCACATGTATATACATACATACATATACTTATACATATATGAAATATATACATATACATAAATTTGAAAAAATTGAAATTATATTGAAACTGACACTAAAATTGTTTTGTTAAGTATTTCAAATTTAAAAGAAAGGAGTGTGGCAAAGTAGTCCTGATATAGCACACTGTGATTTTAAAAATCTGACTTTTACATTTTCACTCAGCCATGTGGAAGACTATCTTTGTTTAAATCACTTTAAGGTAATACTTGAATGAAAGGATGTTTTCAGCCATGAAAATATTGTGTGGGAAATTTATGTGACATTAATACATAAACTAGCTTGAAAAATAACTGCATTGGTAGAAATGGTCGCAGGGTTTAAAGGCCTCAGACAAATCATATCTGATTGAATGACTCAAGTACCGTAGTCATTAGTATGGGAAGAAGAAAGAACATTAGAAGTTCAAAATCGTGTAAGGGTTTCCTCAACTTGCCTCGTGTAGAAATGTGCTTTTCTAGGAATATCATCAGAAGCAGATCTATGGCTGAAAGGAGAGTGGTAATGCGCTGGTGCGACCTCACTTGCTCTTAGTTTCACCTAATCAGATTACAGTTACAACACCAACCAAATCACTGTGAGAGCCACCTCATGTTTGCTTCTTTTCAACAGAAAAGAAAATGGGGAGCAGGTAATCAACAGCCTTCACAGCTATAACTTGAAAGTCACCAAATGTCACATGGGGCTAGGCATCCCCTAAGGAGCCTGTGCCCACATTTGAGTGCATACTCTTTAATATGTCTCACTTTCTTCTGAGCCCCTCTTTTCCTCTCAGTGTTTGTGCCTTAGCTTATATTAAATATATATCCAATAAAAATATTTAAGTTTTACTCCACTATCCTGGCTAGTCCTGGAAGTCTTTTCAGCCTCAGAATCATGAATCCTGGTTTTATCTGGGTTGAGATCTCAGTGTTGACTTTGGGAGTATGGAGCTTTGTCTCTCCTTGGTAAATGTGATTTGAGGTTAGGTATTTTATTTTTAAAAATCTATCTATCTATCTAGATATCTATCTATTTATTATGTATAGTGTTCTATCTTCTTGTACACACCTGCAGGCCAGAAGAGGGCAGCAGATCTCATTATAGATGGTTATGAGCCACCATGGTAGCTGGTTGTTGAACTCAGGACTTTTGGAAGAGCAGCCAGTGCTTTTAACCTCTGAGCCATCGCTCCAGCCCAAGGTTAGGTATTTTATAAGCCAGATATATCATTTAAATTTGCCCTGTATTAGTAGCATACTATTTCTTGTTTTAATTTATTATTTACTCAATATGTGTGCATATCATTGAACATATGTGGAGGTCAGAGGACAATATACAGGAGGACTTTTTTTTTCTCCTGAGAAGTTCTGAGGGTAGAACTGACATCATCATGCGTGATAGCAAATACCTTTACCAGTGAGGATGAATCATATTGTTGACAGAGAGAAATGGACAGAGAGATGGAGACAGAGAAAGACTATCAAACAGGTTCCTCACCATCCAGCAGAAACCTGGGGAAACTGGTAATCTGTTTGTCTTGTTTGTTCTATTGCTTGTTTGTTTGGTTTACTCCATGAAAGAATGTGACAGAAACCTGTCACATTGTAGATATCTATAGTGGAAAGGCATTTGAGTTATAAGGAGTGCCAAAGAGACTGTTCCCATGTGAGAGACATGAACTTCCTGGCTTGTCCTACTTTGAATTCCAGCGCTTATGGTAAGCAAAATCCCAGTGAGGCAGGATCCTGAGAAGAATGCCTGGGCACAAGGATGCCAGATCTCTTGATTGCTGTCACATCTCTGCCTTTGTTCTTCCTGTCTGGCTGTGCATGTCATGGGGTTAATAAGGAGCTGTCTAAATTGCACAAGCCCTTTATGAATTTCTTTCAACACAGTGATAGTGAACATTTCTCTTTTTTAATTTTAATTTTTCTTATCAGTTACATTTTATTAACTCTATATCCAAGCTGTATCCGGCTCCCTCATTCCCTCCCAATCCCACCTTCCCTCCCTCATCTCCACCCTGCCCCTTGCCAAGTCCACTGATAGGGGGACCTCCTCTCCTTTCATCTGACCCTGTTTTATCAGGTATCTTCAGGACTGGCTGCAAAGCCCTCCTCTGTGGCCTAACAGGACTGCTCCTCCCTTGGGGGGTGGGGAGGTCAAAAAGCCTGCCATTGAGTTCCTTTTAGAAATAGTCCTTGTTCCCCTCACTATGGGAAACCAATTGGTTACTGAGCTACCACAGGCTACATCTGAGCAGAGGTTCTAGGTTATATCCATACATGGTTCTTGGTTGAATGTCAGTCTCAGAGAAGACCCTGTGCCCAGATATATTTGGTCCTTGTGGAGCTCCTATCCTTTCCCCATCATACTAACTCCCCTTCTTTCATATGATTCCCTGTACTCTGCCAAAGGTTTGTTTATGAGTCTTTGTATCTGCTTTGAAAACACTGCTAGTTAGAGTCTTTCAGATGCTTTCAGTAGGTAGACTCCTGTCATACGGTGAACATTTCTTGTATAAACTACCTACATTATCACACAGAGCAAAACTGACTGCTTGAATCTAAAAGAAATATTTTTGTTTCACAGTAACCCACGAGTAATTTATTTACAAGAAAAATAAAATAATACATATTAAATAAATTAAACAACACTAAAAGAATGCAATTTTTTCATGGCATGCAGGTGTTTTCACATAGGCAAATTTTGTCCATCAACTACTTATGAATGAGATGGAAGGTTTTACCTAGTTTCTTTTTTATTTCCTAACATTTAGGAAAGACTAAACCATCTGGCACATACTTTTTAGAAAATATGTCTTCAAATTTTGGTAATGGAGGAAACTGTAAGATGCAATTTTGTTGATCAAAGAGCTGAAGTCCTGTTTTGAAAATCCTTGTGCTCTGAAATGCTCTTTTCACTTAGAGTGAATGCTTATTGAGTGTATTTGGGGGAACTGAGTACAGCGGATTCAGCACTCTTCCCTGTCCTCAGGAGTGCCTGTCTCAATCAGCCTATTATGCACTCAGAGCAGATTAATGCAGAAGTTATGACTGGCAATTATATGTGAAATTTTGTTTATCTAGGCAATACGAAAGTTGTTCCTGTAAGTGAAATTTTCATTGCAACTCCTCAGATTCAGATTCAAATAAAAGCTACTTATTTACCATTTTCATTTACAGACCGGTTTTACTGCTTAAACTCTTTTATTATTCAAATGTCCTTTAAAAATTTCTGAGGTTCATATTGCTATGTCCAGGCAGATAAGAAAGCTGGTGTTGACAACAACTAACTTCAGGAGTCACTGACATGATAGATTTGGATTTGGATGCTCTCAGGCTTTTTTTTTTTTAATTGGAAATATAGTACTATTTGTTACATTTGAGGCATGTTGTCTTGTTTGTTTTTAACCCCTCCCTTTGAATCAGAATTTTTAATCAACCATCATTCTGTGATTTCTGATATTCAACCATCTTTCCCTGATCCAATGCTCCCTTCAAATTAAACAGATTGGAGCTTTTAAAATAGTGTGTCAATGTTAAGGCCAAAACAAACCTGCTGTAGCTTCATGGCAGATGTTCTCATTCTAGAGCGAATTAGTTATCCAATCTGCCTCTGCTTCATATGCTTTTTATTGTTGTTGATTTTGGAGTGTGACAGCAAACTCATGAATTGCCTTTTAAATCCCCTCTTGAAAACCTGCTTATAGTGCTGGACATTCAGCTTAGGTGTGAAGGCAGTTTTAATTAGGACCACAGAAGAGAAGCATCTCAAAGGACCCTACATCTGATGCAAATTTTCAAATATCTAATGTACTGAGACTTTTGTGGTTATTGTAGCTTTAAACGGGACAAACCCATGTCCAGGTTAGGGTCCTGGACAGATTTCTTAGGAACTTGGGAGAAATCTACAAGATGCATGCCAGCAAAATCCCTGGTACAAAGACAGCATCTCAGCTTTAAAATCCCCCCTGTCCCCTGTTATCATCATGTTGTTGTGCTGTAACTTGACAGTGACTTTTGACAAAATGCAAGATAGACACAAGTGTATGTGTCAGACAAGTAGAAATCAAAATGACATTATTACTGTATGAGCATGTTGGGAAATGATACTTCAGATTTGTAGCAAAATGGGTTGTTGATTAGAGATTAGATGAAAATCAGATCATTATCAGCAGCACTGGGCAACCTTCGTCACCTCAGTGAGAACTTTCTTGGCAGATAGTAGGAAACACAAAGAAATAATTCATTTATTATATTAAAGTCTTCCTAGACAGAATAAAAGAAGGGTGTGACCACATATATTTAGTTCTCTCATATAAAAATCTGTTACTTTTGGATAGCCCTGAATATGCTAAATTATATTTTCATGACTTAAATAATATTTAGTTTCATCATGGTTGGACCTTATTCATTCCGCAGGAGTGAAACAGACTTAGGTTTACAGAGTGTACCTCCATAAAATATTGGTCCCCTGTCACTTTTTTTTCTTGTTATGCTTCTAGGTCTCCAAGGAGTGAGTGAACAGAACTCCCTTGACACATGCTCAGATATGACACATCAACTCCACAAGCCCCCAAAGCATCACAAAAAAGCAAGAATGCCTGGCATCTCAAAAGCTATATTTGAAAATAAATCATTGTTTCTCCCATTTTGATTTATTCAGGTATCCAATCAGTGATAAACATAAATATACTTTATGAAAATAAAACTTATATCATAACGTCTGTATAATCTTCAAAGTTTTTTTCTATTAAAAACTGAAGTAAGATGTATAAAATAAAATTTGACTCTCTCTGCCCTCAGTCTATAAGTATAAAAACACCATTGTGTTCAAATGAGTTCAACCCAGTGCAATATTGCAAGGATTTAATGGTATAAGAAATGACACAATGGTCACTCTAAAATCACACATATATTAAAATTGGTTAGAATTTAAGAATATTCTCTGAGAAAGCACCAGATTGATTTCCAAAGTGATTTTACAAGTTTGCATTCCCACCAGCAATGGAGGAGGGTTCCCATTTCTCCACAACCCCTCCAGCATGTGTTGTCACTTGAGTTTTTCATCTTGGCCATTCTGATGGGTGTAAGGTGAAATCTCAGGGTCATTTTGATTTGCATCTCCCTGATGGCTAAGGACATTGAACATTTCTGTGTTTTTCTGTCATTCTACAATCCTCTACAGAGAACTCTCTGTTTAACTTCATACCCCATTTTTTAGTTGGATTACTTGATTTGTTGCTTTTTAACTTTTCGAGTTCTTTATATATACTGGATATTAGCCCTCTGTCAGATGTAGGGTTGGTGAAGATCCTTTCCCAATCTGTAGGCTGTCGCTTTGATTTCATGAGAGGGTCTTTTGCTTTACAGAAGCTTTTCAGTTTTATGAGGTCCCATTTATTTATTGTTGATCTTAGAGCCTGTGCTGTTGGTGTTCTGTTCAGGAAGTAGTCTCCACAAGATCCAGCTATACCACTCCTAGGCATATATCCAAAAGATGCTCAAGTACCCAACAAAGACATTTGCTCAACCATGTTTGTAGCAGCTTTGTTTGTAATAGCCAGAACCTGGAAACAACCCAAACGTCCCTCAGTTGAGGAATGGATACAGAAAGTGTGGTACTTGTACACAATAGAATACTACTTAGCAATTAAAAATGGGGAAATCACATTTGCAGGCAAATGGTGGGACCTAGAAACGATCATCCTGAGTGAAGTATCCCAAATACAGAAAGGCACACATGGTATATACTCGCTTAAATAGACCTATAAGATGGGATAAATATACTGAAATATATACACCTAAAGAAGATAAACAAGAAAGAGGCCCAGGGTACGATGATCAATCCTCACTTAGACAGACAAATGGGATGGACATTGGATGTAGGAGAAAACAAGTAACAGGACAGGAGCCTACCACAGAGGGCCTCTGAAAGACTCTACCTATCAGTATATTAAAGCAGATATTAAGACTCATAACCAAACCTTCGGCAGACTGCAGGGAATCATATGAAAGAAGGGGGAGTTAGTTAGACCTGGAGTGGACAGGAACTCCACAAGGACAGGGGCACAGGGGTCTTTCATGAGACTGTTTCTTCAACCAAGGACCATGTATGGATATAACCTAGAACCCCTGCTTGGATGTCGCCCATAGTGGCTCAGTATCCACATGAGTTCTCTAGTAAGGGGAACAGGGACTGTTTCTGACATGAACTCAATTGCTAGCTCTTCAACCTCCTCCCCCTAGAGGGAGGAGCAGACTTGCTAGGCCACAGAAGAGGACATTGCAGCCAATCCTGAAGAGACCTGGTAAGCTAGGGTCAAATGGAATGGGAGGACGTCCTCCCCTATCAGTGGACTTGGAAAGGGGCAGGGAGCAGATAAGGGAAGGAGGGTGGGATTGAGAGAGAATGAGGGAGGGGGCTACAGCTAGGATACAAAGTAAATAACCTGTGATTAATATAAAATAAACATTATTATAAAAAATAGAATATTCTCACCTCACCCTAGCAGGGTGGCCTTACTAGGCCACAGAGGAAAAGGATCCAGATAGTCATGATGAGACCTGATAGGCTAGGGTCAGATAGTAAGGAGGTGCATATGGGGGAAGAGGGAGGACTAGTAGGACTGGAAGAAGATGGGGGGCTACAAAGTAAATAAATTGGAAATAATAATAATAATAATAATAATAATAATAATAATAATAATAATTTAAAAGAGAATATTCTCAGTGGCCTGTACATTTAATTGTGGTACTGAACTGGAATTTTAAACATCTCATGCAAGTATTGTATTCTAATGTGTCATTGTTCTGTTACTTCTGTAACAGCTCATCCCACATGTTAGAGCTTATAGTCAGTAACAGCTGCTCTCTTATAGTTCTAGAAGAAATATGTTCAAAGCAGATTTTACTAGGCTAAAGGCAGGTGGCGAAGCTTTTCCCTGTGGGATCTGCCATGGGGAATACCTTAAAGGCCTTTTTCCAGCTCCTAGAAGATCCTGATTTTTTTTTTTTGACTCCTTTCCGCTACTTCCATCTCCAAGCAAGAAGGAAGCATATTGAAGCATCATCCATTGTCTTCTGTTTTTGATAATTTTAGAGGATTAAAATCCTCTACCTTCTTTCACAAGAAATTTTGATAATGATTTTGTAAATATTTTGGGCCCATGTTAAAGTTCAAAATAAACTGCCCATTCTGAAGAACTTAATGAAATCCCAGTTACGGTCATGATTTTCACGGTTAGGATATCAACTTAACAGGTTCCCGTGATTAAGACTCTGTAATCGTGAACATGATGAAGAGGTAGGGACAGGGTCTTCTTCTATCCTGTTCAGGCAAACATCTGATCTATCTAATGGCTGATTTTTGTTAATGGACGTGCATGGATGTTAGATAAGGAATCAGGGGAATGGGTGAATGTGTTCAAAACTGGTTTCATACATGCATTAAGCTCACATTCAATAAGTAAACAAAATTAATTAAAAATATGCAAGCATAAAGATCTTTTTAAAGATAAATGTAAATAAAAGCAAAATATAAAATTATCCCATTATGTTTCTTTCTTCCTTATTTTATTTTATTTTTTTAGTTCTTCAAGACTTTCTTACCTTGTCCTTTGATTGTATTCTGCCCCTTCTCCTATTGTTCACATATCCACTAACACTTCCTAATAGATTTATTAATGGCCGCGCTATGGAGATCACTCAGTTTTTCAAGGGCTTGATTTTAAGCATAACGACCTGAGCATGACCACCCAAACACGTATGCAATAGTCTGGTTGTGGTAGTGCACACTTGTAATCCTGGTGCCAAGAATGTAAGGATGCTCAGATTTTCCGCTCTGACCTGCCATCCAGCCTAGCCAACAACTTAAGTCTGTGGCCAAAAATAGACACTCTAAACAAACCAAACAAAAGGAAAACAAAAATTAGTTGATTGCTCCTGAAAAATAGTACCCGAAATTGCCTCCTGGCATCCAAATGAATTCAGACGCACTATATATGGCCCCATGCATCAACAGAGATAGAGAAACACACATAAATGTTCTCAAGGGATGAAAAGAAACATATCAGGTTGTGTATGTTTTAGAAAATTAGTAGGAAAAAAATGTGATAAATACGCCAGTTCTTGAGTATTATATAAAATAAATTATTAGTTAAAAATAAAATGCTCAAAGTAAATAATATATAATTATATGTATGTATTTATGAGAAATGAAAACATACCTTGTACCAAGCTATGGAAAAAGGTTTGAAGAAATGTACCACAATTTCATTACCTAAATATGTCATGTTTATTTTTTATTCTTATTTTAATTATTATTATTTCCATTTTTTTTCACTTTGTATCAGTCTAATCTTCCCTCCCTTTTCCTCCCCTATCCCTCTTCCCTAGTCCACTGATAGGTGAAGTCCTCCTCCCCTATTGTCTGTCTCTAGTCTATGAGATCCCATCACTACTGCCTATATCCTCTTTCTCTTTGGGCTGGCTAGGTCTCCCCACCAGGAGATCAAGGAGCAGGCAACTGAGTTCATGTCAGAGATTGTCTCATCTCCCCTTACAAGGGAGTCCACATGGAGACTGAGCTGTCTATGGGCTATATCTGAGTAGGGGGTCTAGGTCTTCTCTATGCATGATCTTTGGTTGATGCATCAACTTCTGCAGTCCTGCCTGGGCACAGTTTTTTTTTTTTTTTTTTTTTTTTTTGCTTTGTTGGCCTCCTTGTAGGGTTTCTGTCTCCTCTAGTTCCTTCTGTATCTCCCTTCTTCCATAAAACTGCTTATGCTTAAGGAACACTTAAATAAACATGAGATGGGAGATGAGACCATCTCATGTTTATTTGAGTGATTCCTTTATCATTTATTTAATTCCTGGTGCTTCATGATGTTACAGGATCATCTTTTATTTTCTTATGCTAAACCATATTTAATTTTACTGTAGAATGATATCTGAAAATTTAGACTAGGCTATTAGGCTATTAGAATAACTTCAGTGTTACTGGGTATTGGGCTAGCTCCATCTTCACTTGGTACAAAAGCATTTATGTGATTATAATATTGGATTCACACATACTCATACGTGAGATGTTCACTATTATCAAGTATGAAAGCATTCATTTAAATTTCCTTCTTCTCTCTGGCATGTATGTGTACAATTTATACTCAAATTCATCTATATTAAATATAGATATATACATATCTATTTTTATGTGTGTATATATATATATATATATGTATATATATATATAACTAGAGTAACAACTGGCCAAATATTCAATTAAAATAGGAAATACAAAATTTTTATCTAGTTACTTGAGAGATAAAATTAAACAATAAAACAATTAAACAATATTCTGCTAAAAATGACAATTTTTAAAGCTTTTCATTTATTTTTAAAAGATGTGTTTACTTTTATTTATGTGAAAGAGTGTTTTATCTACTTGAATGTATGTTCATTGTATGAAAACCTACTATCTGTGGAAGCCTGAAGAGTGCATTGGATGCCACCTAGACTTGGAGCTACAAATGAATATGAGCTGTTTCATGGGTGCTAGTAAATAAACCTAAGTACTCTGCTATAGCAACAAGTAACAGGGTATACTTGTGGAAGTCCAAAGACACTGTGCATGTATAGATTCTCTCTTTCCAGCACATGGATCCCATGAGTCCAACTCAAGGTATCATATTTGGTGGCAAACACACACACACACACACACACACACACACACACATATAATCTGAACAATCTTGCTAGACCCATACCATGCATTTTAAAAGATCCACTTGAATTGACTAGTATAACTTTGTACTTCAAGTATTATCAATGATAAAATTGATCAATATCAGATTTTGTTGTTTTATAATTGCTTTAGTGATATGACCTACGTAATTTACTAACACTAGAAAAAAACAGAAAGATTAAATTTGAAGCTGGAGGAGATAACATTTCAGTGAATGAAAATGTGTAACCGAAGCTTGATAAACACATTGAGAAAGATATGGTCACACATAACTTTTAAAACTTATGTTTTCTTTCACTTCAGAAACAAATGAAAACTAAATTGGGACTTGTCAAAATTCTCCTACTTTTTTTTTTCATTCAAAAAGAAATGGATTTCATGATTCCTTCAGTCTGCCTACAGGTCTTGACTTTCCTGTGATAACCTGTAACTGATTCAGTCCAAACAACACTGGCTCTGTATCGATCCATGGGTAGCGATGCTGTCTCATTCTGAGCCCTTAAAATTATAGTTTCCATAACACAGACTGTTTTCTTTATATTGCAGGTGTTGAAGGAAAATCCAACTACATTTTTTAGATTTTGATCAAATGTCATCTTAAGGATTTTTTTTTTTTGAGGTCTCTTCCCTTAAAATTGATTTACCTTAAACTTGAACTCATCTATTTTTTATCCATTGTAAGACTTTCATCTCAGAGCCTATATATATATCTGAAAACCCCCATTTTCTCTATAAATATGTAAAATATTATCTTTATGAAAGAACAAATTATGTCATTGCTTTGTTTGAAAATTATTAAAGAATGCTTGTCCAAATGAACTGCTCAATTAAAAACATAATGAATTATTGATAAATAATATTGTAAGTGGACATAGAAATTCCAATTAATTTACTAGAAAACAAACAATGAAATTATCTGGAATTGTGAAGATGTATATGCCATAATGAATCTAATTTTTTTTTCAGTTAAAGCAAAGTTAATTACAAGATGATGTTTTGAAGATTTTTTTTATTGTATGTTGTACTTACTTTATCGTCATTATGGTTGTTATTTTAATATATGTTGTATTTGTTCACATATGCATGTGTGTGCATATGAAGATGCATTGTTTCAAATCCTTTAAAAGCAAATATGTACTCCATATTACTGTATCAGAATATGTTGAAAAACAGACAAACGGCAACAACAAGAAAAAAGAAACAGTTCCAAATCAGTTTTAACAATACTCAAAAAGATGAGGATGACTGCTTTGTGATAGTTTCTTATGGGAAGGATGTTGCTACCGTTAATTGAGAACAATGTGTTTCTTGGCATAACACCTACACAATAATACCAGTAGTATATCAATATTGATGAAGGGCCATTTCAGTATTGATATTTTACCTACAAGTACTCAGTGGCTTTTGTTGTTTAAGGACAAGAAGCCAGTCCTAGGTGGGCATCCTTAAACAAAAGCAATTAAAAGAAGCACAGTAATAATGTGTATTACATAATAATATATATATGTAGAGAGAGAAAGAAGAAAGATCATGAATTGGAGAATGGTAATTTGGGTGGGGCATCATGGGACGAGCTGGAAGGGTCAGAAAGTTCACAGATAGAATTAACTTATGGATTGTATACTCAATACAAAATAAAAACAAGTTTTTTTTTTTTTTCAGAATGCTCTAATTGTTATGGAAGAAGTGTGAGATAGAAAGACCTGCAGTGGACAGGAACTCCACAAGGACAACAACAGATCTCAAGTACCTGGACTCATAGGGGCCTGTAAAGGACCGATACTCCAAGTAAGGACCATGCATGGAGAGGACCAAACCTGTTCAAAGGAAGCACATTGTCTGCTCAGTTTCCAAGTGGGTTTCCTAGTAAGGGGAAGAGGGATTGTCTCTGACATGAACTCAGTGGCCAGCTCTTTAATCTCCTCCCCCTGGGGAGAGGGGTCCAGCCTTACCAGGCCACAGAGGAAGATGATGCAGCCAACCTTGATGGGACCTAATAAGCTAAGGTAAGATAGAAAGGGAAGAGGTCCTCCTCTATCAGAGGATTAGGGAAAGGGTATAGGGGAAGAAGAGGGAGGGTGGGTGGGACTGGGAGGAAACAAGGGAGGGAGCTGCAGTGGGGATACAAAGTGAATAAATTGTAATAAATAAATATATAAATAAAATTGAACAAAATCATCAAAGAGATAAAACAAACAAAATAATTTACAGGGCTTCAGAACATTTTATTGTTGGCTTTTATAAAAAAAAATATTTGAATATTCTTTCCATGTTAAATAACAATTAAGATAACTCACAATCACATAAGCCACTGACTTGCCAAGTAATATTCAGATCACATGATGTAAAATTTTCACTTCTTCATACATATCGAATACTTACCATATGATATAATAGGTAAGTACATAAATTATGTATTATCACTGTTATCAACTGGTATTTTCTAGGCTATTTTGAAGTTTTGATTTTCTTCACTGTTTATGTCTATTTTAAATGGATTTAATATAGATTTTTTTCTAACATTATCATCAAGTTTGTAAATATGTGTCAGCATTCCTATTGATGAATCATGAAACAGCATAGTGTAATTCACGTAGCTTGTCTAATATCACAAACTTAATTTGTTCCAGAGGCAAATGTCATTTTATAGACATTTTTGATATTTGGGTGTTGTAGATGACTGTTAAGGACATGGTAATTAGTGTAATTAGACGGGCTCAGTCATTGCTATTAGAAGTATTAATGGCTTTGATGATTAGGTCTTTTGAATAAAATCTTGTAAGAAATGATATACAAGTTAGTGCAAGGCTCCCGATAATTAGGGAGGGCAATGTGAGTAGGAGAGTGTTTATTGAGTTTCCTGTTCTCTGGATATGTTAATAATCATTTAGGCTGTAGACAATGGATGCAAAGGATGTGAAGAAGATATTGTTTTAGGAATGCATGTGAACAATTATGGAAAAAACTAAAGAGGGTTGGATAACATCTAGGGTTGCTATCATCAGGCCTGCTTGGCTAGATGTACAGAAAGCTACAGATTTTAATGTCAGAGATTAAAATGCACAGATGCCGGTGAGTAGTGCAGCATGTGGGCTGAGGTGTAGTATGTGTCAGGATAGTAGTGTTGTTTGAGGTTAATGGATAAAATTGTGTTATTAAGAATATTACCTCAGTGACTAAAGTACTTGAGCTAAAGAGCACTAAGAGTTGCAGATGCTGAGACCCATGGCCAAACCTTGGGCAGAGTGCAGGGAGTCTTGTGAAAAAAAAAAAAAAAAAAAAAAAAAAACAGTGAGATGAAAGACCTGGACTGGACAGGAGCTCCACAAGGAGAGCAACAGAACCAAAAAATTTGGCCACAGGGTTCTTTTCTGAGACTGGTACTCCAAGGACCTTACATAGAGATGGCCTAGAACCCCTGCACAGATGTATTGTAGTCCATGGCAGTTCAGTGTCCAAGTGGGTGTCCTAGTAAGGAGACAGGGGCTGTCTCTGACATGAACTCAGTGGCTGGCTCTTTGATCACCTCCCTCTGAGAGGGGTGCAGCCTTGACAGGTAACAGAGAAAGACAATGAAGCCAGCCCCGATGAGACCTGATAGGCTTGGGTCAGAGGGAAGGGGAGGAGGACCTCCCCTATCAGTTGACTGGGGGAGGGGTATAGGAGGAGAAGAAAGAGGAAAGGTGGGATTGGGAGGGGCTAAGGGAGGGGGACACAACCAGCATACAAAATGAATAAAGAAAGACAATGCAGCCAGTCCTGATGAGATCTGATAGTCTAGGATCAGATGGAGTCAGAGGAGGACCATCCCTCTCAGTGGACTTGGAGAGGAGCATGGGAGGAGATGAAGGAGTGACGGTGGGTTTTGGAGGGAATGAGGGAGGGGGCTAGATCTGGAATACAAAGTGAATAAACTAAAATTAATATTAAAAAATAAAAATAATAAATTATGTTAAAAAAGAATAGCCACTTGGATCAGAAAATAGAAAAGAAAAAGAAAAAGACTGGAGTAGTTCTTTTTATGGCAGAGGGAAGTCATGGATGGAGACCAAATTGTTCTCATTTTCCTGTAGCTACAATTAGAAGTCCTAAGAGATAGATTATATTAATATTATCGGTAACAAAAAATGTTAAATTTTCAGAAGTTAGTGTTTAGACACAATCATGATATAGCTAGAATAAATACAACGTAGCAAATATAATTGTACAAAATTAGTTGAAGGGCTACAGTATTTGTGTCCTTTGACCAAATCATCACCTGATAAGTAGAAATGATATGACACTGACACTTTCTCAGCTCTAAAGAGTTGAAATGGATTATTAGCTGAAGTATTTCTTTATTTCAATCATACTGTTTTCGCATTACCAATTATTTCACTTTTTTTTTCTCTTTAGCCTTTATTTTATTTAATTTGTCAGTACACTGTGTAAAGTTAGCAAGTCTTCTACCACCTGGATATGATGAAAGAGAGGAAAAGATGATAGATAGTTATAATTTATTAATGACATTACTGAATTAATAGAATGCATATTTAACAAAAACAGTAAATAAATACAAGTTTGAAAGCCATTTTAGCTGGCTCATTGTCAATGTAAATATGTATAAGATATGTATCTAGAAAATCTGACTAAGTTTCATGTTCTTCGTGCTGTGTTCATTTATAATTCACTGTTCAGTTATGATAATATATGCTTACATTTAATTAAGTCATATTTGCCAATTCTTTTTTTTTAATGTTAATCATCAAATAGCAGGCAACTGAGTTCATACCAGGGCCTGGCCTTGCTCCCCTTACTAGGGAACCCTTATGGAGACTGAGCTGCCTATGGGCTACATTTGAGCAGGGGGTCTAGGTCTTCTCCATGCATGGTCCTCTGCAGGGTCCTCTGGGCCCAGATTGTTTTGTTCTTTGTCTCTTTGTGGAGCTCCTGTTTTCTCCAGTTCTTTCTATCTCCCCAGGTCTTCAATCAGGTTTCCTGCACTCTGTCCAAAATTTGGCTAGCAGACTCAGCATCTGCTTCCATACCCTGCTGGGTAGTCTTTTAGAGACCCTCTGTGGTAGGCTGTTGAGCTGTTCCATGTCTTCTCCTGTTTCTGACGTCTATCCTATTTGCCCTTCTGAGTGAGGATTAAGCACCTTCCCTAGGTTCCTCCATGTTGTTTAGCTTCTTTAGGACTATAATAATCTTTTTTTCCTGAAATAACTAAAATAATTGCAATTATTTTAGCACATTGTGGCAGTAACTTTTTTACCTGTTTTAGCTACTTCCGTAACTGCTTGAAACAATTTTCCTGTTACTTAGCTTCTATCCAAGATTTTCTTTTATATAAAAGAAATTTTATATGTAAAATGTGTAAAATTTTATATGTGTAAAATTTACTAAATCTCACCTATATTATTATAATAGAATCTTTATTCTACTTTTTTTTTATTCATGCACAATCATTCTCTATACTTCTTCCAAGGAAGAAGAAAATTATGGCATTATCTTATTATAAATAAGTTTCATTTATTTATTTATTAAGAAATAACAACTAGGCTCAACTGCATTGCTAGGCTTTGTTTCTCTTTGAGGAATGCACAAGAATGTTCTAGTTTTAGGATTATTAGGATAATCTTAATACTTCTTCGATCCTATAGGAAGCCATGTTACCTGTCTTTCCTTGAGTCATTCCTTGATTGTCACTACTTAGTGTAAATGTATGCCTTGAAAAGTCTTCTTTCTGTTTAATAATTCTTACTTTAAGATTGGTTTCTGTTTAGTTTATTTTTCAGTCAGACATATAAGTAAAATAAGCACATAAGATTTTTATTTTAATCATTGTTGTAACTGAAAATAGTATAAGAGTATTTGACACTTTTTGGTAGACAATGCATGCTTTTGAATAACAGTAGGAATGAGGAAATGATCCATTATTATAGAAAATGTGTAATATTCTCATGTTTGAGAAGCTACTAGGGTTTGAAGTAAGACAACTTTGTTTAGCCATTTTTTTTTTCAGTTAGACTAAGGCTAAATTTTATTTCTATGACAAGAAAAAAAAGATACTTCAGCTCACCAAACAAGTAATTCCACTTGTAGCAAAGGACAAAAATGTGCTGTTATTTCAGTTTCAGTTTGTTTGCTTGTTTTTATTAAAGTTTGCAATTAGGACTGGAAATATCTATGTACATAATGCTTAATGGACTTAACTTGCTTAAAAAGTATTGAGTATAAAGTTATGAAGAAAAACTCAAATAATCCTAAAATTTAAGAATGGAACAGTTACCATTTGACTAAAGATGTTACCAGCCAGAGAATAATTACTATACCGACTCTCCAGACAGTATATAATAAATCTGCTTAGCAGGTACTTATGACTGAGACTAAAATAATACTGAAATACACTTGCAGTTACCACTCCATTAGATATTTGAAAGTAATTGAGTACTATGGATTGAGTGAATCATGCTTGCTGTTATAAATGATTCAAGGCAAGGGAAGTCTCTGGACAAAAACAATGGTTTTTACTGTTCATAAGGCAGAGGGGAGTCAATGTGATTAAGTGGAATCATTTATGTCATAAAGAAGCAAAATTATTTTTCTTAATCATTTATAAGATGAGATAACATATAGATTTAATGAAGCATCTTAGAAGGATGTATAGAATTAGAATATATTTAAATATAATGCCAGGTAAAATGTGGTGTTGAAATCACTTTAACCACATACAGAATATTTGAAGTTTTGCATTTTTCTGATGTGCTATTATAATTTTCTTTTTTCACACTTTCTCAATGCAACTACATACTAATACTAAATATTTTATCATGTAAGTATTATCAGGTAAATATTTTTATTTAACTTTTATTAATTACACTTTATTCATTTTGTATCCCCCCATAAGCCCCTCCCTCCTCCCCTCCCAGTCCCCCCCCTCCTTTCTGCATGCATGCCCCTCCCCATGCCCACTGATTGGGGAGGTCCTCCTCTCCTTCTTTCTGATCTTAGTCTATCAGTTCTCATCAGAAGTGGCTGCATTGTCAGGGTTCTAGGTTATCTCCATGAATAGTCCTTGGTTGGAGTATGAGGCTCTGGGAAGTTCCCTGTGTTCAAATTTTCTTGTTCTGTTGCTCTCCTTGTGGAGTTCCTGTCTTCTCCAGCTCTTACTATTTCCCACTTCTTACATAAAATTCCATTCACTCTGCCAGTCAGTTGGCCATCAGGCTCAGCATCTGCTCAGGTAAATATTTTTTAAAGTTACAATATAGAACTTACCTTAAAATAGCTTCCTTTTGTCATAGGAGGTATCAATTTTTCTGAAAAATCACTTACACTGAAAACTTTGTATTTACCAATTACTCAACTTTTATTCACATGATAATAAAAGTTTCTGGTTAGATTCAGCTAATTATTTTTGTTCTGATTATTTTAAAACTTAATCATTCTATATTTGATCTCATAAAGATATGAATTTTGAAGAGAACTCATATGCAGAATATTCGTTAAAGGAAACACATAAATCCATATTTATTTACACAGGCAATTTTTTCACATATGTCTAATCTTCCTTGATATACAAATAGAGGTAGATATTGAAAATGGAGTTAAGAAGGAAGATAAGGCAGAGTAAGTAGATAGCAAGGGATCTCCATAAAAAATAGGTTGGCAGACTAATGAAATAGTCTATCAGGTGAAGCCACCAGGCCTAATGATCTGAGTGAGTTTGATCATATGATGAAAGGAGAGTATTGAAACCCACAAGTTGTCCAAAGAAAATATGATTTACAAATGGAGTGAAGAAAAAATAACGTTAGATATTTAAGTGAGGGAGAAGTATGCAAAGCAGGATGATATTTTCATCATGGTTGATAAACCTATTGTGAATTTATTTACTATAATAAGCAAGATTTGAATAACTCTGCAAAAGAACATTGCAACAAAATCAGATGTTAAGTGACATTGGAAGGGAAAGTTAAATTGGTGACTGAAAAACATTAAAAACCTAGAACCTCTGCTTGGATGAAGCCCGTGGTAGCTCAGTTACCAATTGGTTCCCCATAGTAAAGGGAACAGGGACTATTTCTGACAGGAACTCAAAGGCAGGTTCTTTGATCTCCCCAACCCCCAAGAGAGGAGCAATCCTGCTGGGCCACAGAGGAGGACTTTACAGCCAGTCCTGAAGATAACTGATAAAACAGGGTCAGATGAAAGGGGAGGATGTCCTCCCCAATCAGTGGATTTGGAAAGGGGCAGGGAGGAGATGAGGGAGGGAGGGAGGGAGGGAGGGTTTCGGAGGGAGGGAGGGTTTCGGAGGGACTGAGGGAGTGGGATACAGCTGGGTTACAGAGTTAATAAATTTTAACTAATAATAAAAAAAGAAAAAAATTAAAAAAAAATTAAAAAGAGAAAATGTAAGAAAAAAAAAAGCAACAGGTTCAACGGTGATCAAGAAATGCAGAGTCTAGATTTGGTTCAGTAGGTAGAGTGCTTGCATAGCTTACATGAATACATGCATTAAATCACTGGACATGATGACAAGAACTCATAATTCCAGCATGTGCAAGGTCAAGGCTGGTGGCTCAGAAATTCCAAATTGTCTGGCTACATAGAGTGTTGGAGGTCATGTTAGGCTCTATGAAACATTAGTCCTGCATTCCCCACCCCCCCCCCCAAAAAAAAAGAAGAAAAAGAAAAGTAGGAAAAAGAAAAACAAGAAAGAAGGAAGAAAAATGTAAAGGTGATAACAATTTATTCTGATCTACCATCAAAATTACAAAATGAAAAGCCGTATCAACCTTTCTCTGTGGAAAATTTATACTCTTTTTTCAGTGAATGACAAGAATAACATAACATTTCTGCTGAAACAATATTTGTTAACTCACTCAAGTTTTTTGAGGCTTCTGTAGAAGTATTTCTATTTCTTCCTCGGGTTAATATTAGGAAGCAATACAGTTTATTTTTATATAAAAAATGATAGAAGCTATTTCACAGACTCTTGACAGTTGTCATTCATCAGGGGAAAATGGTACCAAAGAAATGATTTCAGTAAATAATTATGTTGGCACCCAGTGATAGTGCTGTGAAAGGCTTTTGAGTATAATGCACAAAAATCCAGTAATATTGAATGGTGGGGTATCTTTGTGTATATGCCTAGGAGTGGTATAGCTGGATCTTGAGGTAGCACTCTTTCTAATTTTCTGAGATTTAGTGTTCATAGCAGTTTTATTTATAATAGCCAGAATCTGGAAACAACCCAGAGGTCCCTCAATGGAACAATGGATACAGAAAGTGTGGTACATTTACACAACGGAATACTACTCAGCAATTAAAACAAGGAAATCATGAAATATGCAGGCAAATGGTGGGAACTAGAAAAGATCATCCTGAGTGAGGTATCCGAGAAACAGAAAGACACACATGGTATATACTCACTCATAAGTGGATATTAGTCATAGAATACAGGAAATATCCTGGTTTACCTCAACTGTCAATTTGACCCAGGCAGAATCACCAGGAAAGAGAACATCAATCAAGTAATTGTTTCCAAATTGGCTGGTCTCTGGCCATGTCAGTGTGTGACTGTCTTGAGTATTAATTGATATCAGAGGCCTTTACCAAATGCAGACAATATCATTATGACCAAATAAGTGATCAAGCAAGCAGTACCCTCACCATGATTTGTACACCATCTCCTGATTTCCTTTCTGGCCTAACTTCTCTCAATGATGAACTGGGACCTGGAAATATGGGACAAATAAATACTTCCCTTAACCATGTGTATATATATTTTATCACAGGAGCAACAACAACAAGAAGACCAGCAACAACAAGACTAGCAAAAGCACTAGTAAAATATTTACCACTTCTAAATGTTTTTTTTAATATTTTTTATTATTATTAATTACACTTTATTCATTTTGTATTCCCCCATAAGCCCCTCCCTCCTCCCCTCCCGATCCCACCCTCCCTCCCCCCTCCTCATGCATGCCCCTCCCCAAGTCCACTGATAGGGGAGGTCCTCCTCTCCTTCCTTCTGATCTTAGTCTATCAGTTCTCATCAGAAGTGGCTGCCTTGTCCTCTTCTGTGGCCTTGTAAGGCTGCTCCCCCTCTCAGGGGGAGGTGATCAAAAAGCAGGTCATTCTAAGTTTTTTAAAACCAACAAGATAGGTTTTTAAAAATTCACAAATAATGCAAAGAAAATATTTGTGGCGACCTGTACAGAATGACAGCAAATCATAAAATTTAATTTAATTCAATGTTTTTGTTTGTTTGTTTTTTCCTTTTTTATTATTTTTTATATTAATTACAGTTTATTCACTTTGTATCCCAGCTGTAGCCCCCTTCCTTATTCCCTCCTGATCCGATCCCACCCTTCCTACCTCATCTCTTTCCATTCCCTTCTCCAAGTCCTCTGATAGGGGAGGTCCTCCTTCCCTTCCCTCTGACCCTAGCCTATCAGGTCTCATCTGGACTGTCTGAATTGTCTTCCTCTGTGGCCTGGTAAGGCTGATTACCCCTCAAAGGGAGGTGATCAAAGAGCAGGCCACTGAGTTCATGTCAGAGACAGTAACCATTCCCTTTACTAGGGAAACCCACTTGGATAATAAGTGAATAATGTTTCATATCCTTACATGTGTATTTTTGAGGCAAGAGTATGATTTTTTTGTTTGTTTGTTTGTTTTGAAGACACAGTTTTTGTGAGTAACCATGGCTTTTCTGGACTTGCTTTGTAGACCAGGCCTCAAACTCACAGAGATTGCCTGCCTCTGCCTCCCTGAGTGCTGGGATTAAAGGCATATGTAAACAAGCCAGGCTGAGGAAAGGGTATGTTAATCATGCCATTTTTCTTTTATTAACTACTTGCTAGTCGTTAAACTGTAATAAAATTAACAAAAAAAGTATATTTCAAAAATAAGTATTAAAAGTGTTCTTTGTTTTGTTTGTATTATGAAAATCACAGATTATGTTAAGTGTTATCATTTATAAGTGTTTTCTTTGTGTGTATGTGTGTGTGTTTGTGTGTGTGTGTGTGTGTGTGTGTGTTTCTGCATCTATGTACCCATGGAGACCAGAATAGCATGTCAGATCTCAAGTGCTTGAGTCACACCTGGTTATTTCCTACTGACCTGGGCAGCAGGAAGTCAGGTCCACTGATAGATCAACAGGCACTTCTAACTACTGAAGTAACTCTTCAATCCCTAACCCTGTTTTACATTTATTTTAATGGAAAATATTATGAGAAGAAAACACTATAGAACCAAGCAGCAAAGCTCCAAATATACCTACATGTCTTTCTTTGCAAAAGTGAAATATATATATATATATATTAAATTAATGTCATGTATGTTCATTTTTTAAAATCCACATGCTCGATAGCTCAATGCTTACCTTGAATAACCTAAAATATATATTGTACAGGTCCATGAATTAATGGAGAAAGAGGAAAATTCATTTTTCAAAAGTGTTATTTCCTTGTGAACAGAAATTACAGAAAGGATCAGCTCAACTCAGTTATTTTAGAAAAATATATAATGTTTTGACTGTTTATGGATAGAATTTAAAGCTTTATAATTTCATGGCCCTAATATTTACATTCTAAGTGACGTTTCAATAATAAAACCAATAGTGAGCCAAATTATGATGTTAACATTTTCTACAAATAATTTTAGTGTGTATGTTCTTCTTTGTAATACAGGTCATAGTTTAACTTTGACATGAAAAATCTAGTAGCATTTTCATTATAATTAGTATTTATCAGTGAAGCAAAACAAACTCACAGGGTTACTTTCATTTCTATAAAGTAGAATTACTTTGTTCTGTATTGGTAGAAGATTTACATTTTCCTAGTTACCACAGTGAGAAAATACAGGTTGAAAATAAACATGTTTTTTGGTTTTTTGTTTTTGTTTTTGTTTTTGTTTTTTCTCAACAAAGCAGCTAATAGTTGTTGAATTGAAGATACGCTTTGGCATATGCAGTGCTGTTCTTCTTTTTTTTTTTTTTTAGCTCTTTTCATTTTTTTTTTATTAATTACACTGTATTCATTTTGTATCCCCCCATAAGCCCCTCCCTCCTCCCCTGCCGATCCCACCCTCCCTCCCCTTTCTGCATGCATGCCACTCCCCAAGTCCACTGATAGGGGAGGTTCTCCTCTTCTTTCTGATCTTAGTCTATCAGTTCTCATCAAAAGTGGCTGCATTGTCCTCTACTGTGGCCTGGTAAGGCTGCTCCCCCCTCAGGGGGAGGTGATCAATGAGCAGGCCAATCAGATTATGTCAGAGGCAGTCCCTCTTCCCATTACTATGTAACCCACTTGGACGCTGAACTGCCATGGGCTACACCTGTGCAGGGGTTCCAGGTCATCTCCACGAATAGTCCTTGGTTGGAGTATGAGTCTCTGGGAAGTTCCCTGTGTTCAAATTATCTTGTTCTGTTGCTCTGCTTGTGGAGTTCCCGTTCCCTCCAGCTCTTACTATTTCCCAAGCTGAAAAGCAACAAACCAAGTAATCCACTTAACAAATGGGGAACAGAGCTAAAGAGAGAATTCTCTGCAGAGGAATATCGAATGGCAGAGAAGCACTTAAAGAAATGCTCAACCTCATTAGCCATTAGGGAAATGCAAATCAAAACAACCCTGAGATTTCACCTTACACCCATCAGAATGGCCAAGATGAAAAACTCAAGGGACAACACATGCTGGAGAGGTTGTGGAGAAAGGGGAACCCTTCTCCACTGCTGGTGGGAATGTAAACTGGTACAACCACTCTGGAAATCAATCTGGCGCTTTCTCAGACAACTAGGAATAGCGCTTCCTCAAGATCCAGCCATACCACTCCTAGGCATATACCCAAAAGAGGCTCAAGTACACAAAAAGGACATTTGTTCAACCATGTTTGTAGCAGCTTTATTTGTAATAGCCAGAAGCTGGAAACAACCCAGATGCCCCTCAACTGAAGAATGGATGCAGAAACTGTGGTACATCTATACAATGGAGTATTACTCAGCAATGAAAAATAAGGAAATCATGAAATTTGCAGGTAAATGGTGGGACCTGGAAAGGATCATCCTGAGTGAATTGACCCAGAAGCAAAAAGACACTCACGGTATATACTCACTCATATAAACATACAATATAGAATAAACCCACTAAAAGCTGTACATCTAAACAAACTAAGCAAAAGAGAGGACCCTAACTGAAATGTTCAATCCCCATCCTGAAAGGCAAAGAGGATGGACATCAGAAGAAAACGAAAATAGGAAACAACCTCAGAACCCGCTACAGAGGGCCTCTGAAAGCCAGAAGAAAACAGGAAACAACCTTGAAACCTGCCACAGAGGGCCTCTGAAAGCTTCTGCAGTATAGACTGTCAAAGCAGCTGCTGAGCCTGATGGCCAACTGATGGGCAGAGTGAATGGAATTTTATGTAAGAACTGTTCTTCTTAATCTGACTAATAGTTACCAGAGGTGGCAAGGTGCTGTAGTAAAAATCCATTACTCTACTGAACTGCCAAACTCATTTGATTTCAGCAACTGGATGTGGAAATGTTTTGAATGACTTGTAGAATTGTTAAGGTATCATATCTGTGCATCAAGAAATAGCAATGATTTGTAGAATTCTATGTTATTCTTCAGTGCACAGATTTTTATTTCATAAAAAAATGTTAGACAGTTTGTAGCAAACTGCTTTCATAAAAATATCCTTGAAGTTCTCTGTTATGTTACTCAGAATTAAGACAATCTAGATAATTTTTAATATTGTAAACAATAGCAAAAAGATTCTTTATTTCAAGACTTTGTTGTGACTGTGAATGTAGTCTTGATTGGATTTTATGGAAATTGACAGTAAAAAAGCAAAATTATGCAGACTATAACACATATAAATTTCACATCATATAAATCACATCATATAAATTTGTGAAATGAATGATACATTTAAGCATATATATATAATGTGAAACTAAACTAATTAATTTTAAAAGTGCAAACCAAATTTTCCTCACCATATACCTGCATGTGTAAACTTATAAGCCATTCTACATTTAACATTTTTATGAGAAATTGTAAGATAGCTTTAAAATTTCAAAAATAGTAAGACTTTTAAAAACACATTAAAATCTCAAACCCTATCATTCACAACATTATTTTAGGACTAATTTACTATTCCTCTAGAAAAAAGTTGACATGATATTTATGGGTGAAATAAGGTACTAAAAAACATTGAGTTATTTAAATAAAGTACCTTATCCTTTGAAATCACAGCTACACGGTAGATTTTCTGGATAAACTCTTATAACTCTGGACACTTTCTTTTGATCTCAGAATAAACCCCCCAAATATGTATTACTTTCTCTTTGTTTTTCATAAATAGGTCCCTTTAAATTATAACTCTGGAAAGACATCAATTCATTAATTTTTTCAAAAATCCATCTCAGAAAGAACTTCAAATCTTAATAATATTTATTGTTTGGATGATCATAAACATCATTACTTGATCAGTCATCTAATATTTTTATAAGTCTGCCAACTTTTACTAAATATATTGTGAACCTTTCCATTATTAACTATACCATTAATACAGTGAATTTATTTTAGCTTAGTAGTTCATACACAGCTTTCTTCCTTGACCCACTAACATCTAACTTTGATTTTTTTTTCACTTGTTGAAAACACTTTATTTTTTTTCTTTGTATAATTTTGGCTTCTTTGTAAAACAATCAAGTGTCTGTAACTGTGTGGATTTATTTACTTCTGTGTCTTTGATTTGATTCTGTTGATCAAGCTGTCAGCTGTTATGCTAATACCACATGTATTTTATTGTCATTGTTCTGTAGTGCAGTTTAATATTAGGAATGTTAATATCTAACTTTGATTTTTAGAAGACAGTCTGAAGGAAATACTTTTCAAAATAGAATTTAGAACCTAGCATTAAATTTAGTTACTTAAGACATTTCAGAAATAGTCAAATGTTCCAGAGATGATGTTCAGAATCATTTACAGAGCCTCTGGAGTTGACTTCTCTATTTGGCTTCTCTCAGTTTATCACTGGAATGGTCTGTTTGGAAACTGCTCCTGAACTCCCAGAAATGATCTGTACTAAAATGCACTGCACTCACTGCCAATTGACTACTCAAGTAAACTCTACTGCACTGAACTGATTAAACTGAACTGAACTTCTAGAACTGACTGAATGAACGCAACTCCAAAGCCTCTCAACTGACCACCAACTACCACCTGACTGACTCAACAGACTGAATTTCCTCTCTTTCTACACTGCTTTTAAGAGGCTCTACTTTCCTGTGATGTTCTAGTGAGAATTGGGTGTATCAGATCTCAGACATATGCTGCCAAATCTGTCTCTTTTCATCACTTACTCTGTCCCTCAATTAGACATCATTTTCAAACATGATTGCTTCCTTCTACAAATTAACCTTACCTATATTGTTTGGAATTAAATGTGTATACTGAGGGTTTGTCTGTATTCCAATCAGAGGGATTAAAGGTGTGTCATTCCAGCCAGATTACACAGATCTAGATGGTCTTTGGATGTGACACCTCTTGCCAGAGTGGCCATGTTTCTGGTTTAAAACTCCTCTACAGTTACCAAGCCAGTAGTCTTGTGACCTAAGTGAAATACCTTCCATAAGGTGTAGTTGATCAGAAAGGTCCCCCCAAAATGTAGCATATTGCCATTCCTCTTGTTTGTCCACCAAAAAGTGGATAATAAAAGAATATTAATAAAGAGTACATATAACTGGTTTGCAACATACAGTAAAAATCATCAGAAACAGCTGGAAACTACCTGCCTCACAGGTAAATTTCATAGAAGTTGCTATTCTGGCTGCTGATGGAGAAAAGGCTTTAATGCTCTTACCTAGAAATGCACACTATGAAGTTCAATAGCAATTTGTCAGGGAAGATGTGCCTATTTGGTGCGACTGTGGCCTGATTATTTGAGGGATAGCTAACTGCTCTATAATTTGATTTTAGACTCCACATAAGGGAACTCATATTTGATACTATAAGCCTATGTATTCAGAGATCATAGCATGAAGTGGGAACAGATGTTTAGCTAAGTTGACATAGTGTGACACTACCTTGCTGATATTTATGGTTGTACCTATATAAAATGCTACTTTTAATTCTCAATAATAAACCTCTCTTTGCAGTGATTTGACAGTGAATGCAGATTCAAAACTGCCCAAGTTGCTAAGAGAGTTGAGTGCTCATCCCTAAATAAGATATTTGTAACATGTCTGCCATGTTTCTGGGAACATCCTGAAAGAGGATGGGAGTAATCTAGAGTGCAAAGGAGGTCTATATAATATGGTGTTGTAGACATTACACAACCATGTCACTCTTGAACTCAGAGAAGTTAAGGTTATATGCACTGAACCTGCACAAGACTGGTTCTACACACAGTTCCTGATGGTAGAAAGTTTCTTCTTCCCTATTACTCACTCTTTTTTTAATTAAATTTTTATTTTTTATGTTAATTCCAGTTTATTCCCTTCATATCCCAGCTGTTACTCACTCTTAAGCTATTGGGTACTAAAAGATTCTAGGAGAGGCAAAGTCATTGTTTGCAGTTGTATACCAAATTATATCAACTTAATTGAAGTGGATAGTTCCAAAACTGCTGAACTATTGACAACTAAATTTTCTGGGGAGAGAGAGAGAGAGAGAGAGAGAGAGAGAGAGAGAGAGAGATTGTAATGGAGTAAAGTCTACCTCTGAACACCAAGAGTCCTGAACACAGCTGATCTCTATTTATCAAATCTGTCATTTAAACATTTGCACAATGGCTCACAATTATAATTATACATTCTGAAGTGTGCTCATTTAGGTTTACTTTCTTTAATAATATTCATTGAAGAGACACATTTCTTTGTTGAATTTAGAGCTCACTTATTTTATGTAACTAAATAATATCCCAATGCAAATCTCTGGGAAGTGTTGTATATATATGTACATACTGTGTGTGTGTGTGTGTGTGTGTGTGTGTATGTGTGTGTGCTTTTGTATGATCTTCCACGTGTATACAAGTTGACCCCAGGAGTTGATATTGAGTGTCCTACTCAAATATATCTCAAAATTTGGAGTAATTCAATTGAGTAGGTTAACTGATGAGGGGTAGCAGGGATGCTGTTTACTCCATATCTATTCATTAATAGCAGTGAATGAACAATCCTAAGAATATTTTCCTATATGGATAATTTTATATTTACAAGATTATACTTTAGTTAGTATATTGAAAACAGCTTTAACAATAGCCTACTAGTTCTGAACTGAAGCAGGAAGAATATGTACAGGAGAAGAGGCCTTGCTTACATCGTGCTAATTTGAAGACATGGAAATTAGTTAGCATGGTATCTATGAGCTCAGAATTTACAATCTTAATGAAAATAGATGTTGTATAATTCAGCTGCTTTAGCAGGAAAACAATGGTATCTGGTGTTTGTCCCTGAGCTGGAACAGTTATTTTGTCTGCTGGACATCAGGCGCTGGGATATTACCATGTTTCAAAGAGGTCCCCAAATGTGTGTACTTTTTTATTAATGAACACAGACTAGCTAAACGGAAGCATTGACATAAGGGCTGTGCAAACATAAATTTAATGTTAAATTTCATAATAGCTTTGCTGCTCAAATTAACCACTAAACTCCAACCAGGTGGCATAGTAATGAGAGAAGAAAAAAAAAAAGAATGCAGGGCACACATAATTAAACTGTGTGGAAGATCACAAGTGGCAAAATATAAAGAGACCTTTTTTTGAAAGTCCTGGTTTTGGTTGAATTAGGGTGAGTAGATAGACAACCTTTCCACAACAATGGAACAGATGTTGCCTGATAGAATTAGAAATACACAGCATTTTTATATGTTTTCATAGGTTTATGAAGAGGGGAGAAAAGCCACCTGGGGAAATATTTTCACAAGGTAGCCCATATCTCCCGTAAGTGTGAAAGATATAGCATCACATGGTGTAAAGATAGCTCCTGACTGAGGTAGCCTGTTATGTCATGTTTGCTTTTGGCCATTCGCCTTTATAATTATTATTTTTTTACTTTAAAATAATTTAGATTTATGTTCTGTAATGAGGACATAGGTGACCTTTTGACATCAGAATACAGTACAGTTTCCAACTAATTGACATCACCGTTGCATAAGAACTCAAATACAATTATGATTTGAATTGCCTTAGTTTTCAGCTAATGTCTCTGTTCCCTTGCTCCAACATCACATGTTACAACTATATCATGTCTCCTTTGATGCTTTGAACATTACCAATGTCTCAGACTTTCCTTACTTTGTACTACACTAAATTATCCCCTATTCTTCTCTCATTGATGTCTACCTCTGAACACCAAGAATCCTGAACACAGCTGATCTCTATTTATCAAATCTGTCATTTAAACATTTGCACAATGACTCACAATTGTAATTATACATTCTGAAGTGTTCTCATTTAGGTTTACTTCCTTTAATAATATTCATTGAAGAGACACATTTCTTTGTTCGATTTAGAGCTCACTTATTTTATGTAACTAGATAATATCCCAATGCAAATCCTTGGGAAATGTTGTATACATATGTGCATACTCTGTGTGTGTGTGTGTGTGTGTGTGTGTGCTTTTGTATGATCTTCCACATGTATACAAGTTGACCCCAGGAGTTGATATCGAGTGTCCTCCTTAAATATATCTCAGCGAATTTGGAGTAATCCAATTGAGTAGGTTAACTGATCAGGGGTAGCAGGGATACTGTTTACTCCATGTCTCAGCTTTAGTATTACAGGTGCACACCAACAATTCCAGATTTGACTTGGATGTTGGGGACTGAATCATAATGAATATCCATGGTTATAAGTGTTATCTCCCCTCCCCAAGAATTGGCTGACCCTACTGATAGTAATAACCTTTTTTTTTTCAGTTGCAACACTTTTTTTTAATTTTTTATTAATTACACTTTATTCATTTTGTATCCCCCCATAAGCCCCTCTCTCCTCCCCTCCTGATCCCACCCTCCCTCCCCTTTCTGCATGCATGCCACTCCCCAAGTCCACTGATAGGGGAGGTTCTCCTCTCCTTTCTGATCTTAGTCTATCAGTTCTCATCAAAATTGGCTGCATTGTCCTCTTCCGTGGCCTGGTAAGGCTGCTCCCCCCTCAGGGGGAGGTGATCAAAGAGCAGGCCAATCAGATTATGTCAGAGGCAGTCCCTCTTCCCATTACTATGTAACCCACTTGGACACTTAACTGCCATGGGCTACATCTGTGCAGGAGCAACACTCTTTTTTAATTTTTTTTTATTATTGTGCAGGAACAACACTCTTTTTTAAATTTTTTATTATTTTTATTTTTATATTAATTACAGTTTATTTACTTTGTATCTCAGCTGTAGCCCCCTTCCTCATTCCTTCCCAATCCCACCCTCCATCCCTCATCTCCTCCCTGCCCCACTCTTTTGTAAGATAAATTTTATTCATTTTTTCATTTTATATCATCTACTCCAATACCACTCATTTTCCTATCCCTTCATATCTGCCCTTTGCACTTACAATCTCCCTCTCATAAAAGCAAACAAATAAACAAACAAGCAAAAAAATTAACACAAAAAAGTTCTCCTTGTGGAAGCTTCAATTTTTCACACATTATACCCTTTTGCCCAAACATCTTTACTAGCAAATGCTCATTGCAGTGAGTCATTGGTTAGGTTCAAGATCTGTGACATCTGCCACACTCTCAATACTGAATCCATGACTAGAGTCCTCTCAGGTCTGAGCTTTCTCAGATCTCTACTCTAAGAGCATGGTTGGGCTGCTACAAAGAGTCTGAACACTGCTTTCCCTTCCCCAATTATATATGATACTTCTATTCTCATGCTATTGGAACTCAGCCTCCAGCAATTTATCATTAATATTTAAACATTGTTTCTGCTGTCTCCTCTTGCTGGTAAGAAAATCTTGGGAGCTTTGGATGTCTAGATTCCTGCCTCTGTAAGGGACAGAGGAATTTGATCCTGAAGTTTCACTTCCCTGACATGTCCAAGAAACTGTTGATTTTCAGTTTGTAGAAATTTTTCTTTATACAGTAGAGAAATTTCACAATTCTAAAGCCAAATGTCCTCCTGAATTCACTTTGAGGAAAATATATTTGTAGATTTGAGCTGATAAACTCAATACCAGGAAAAAAAAAAAAAGGCAATGACTACTCACTACTTTAACATTCGTTAGTCACGGCTGCCATCTACCACAGTGGTGTCATCCCTGGTGGCTCCAATGGCAGCTCAGTACTCATACTGAGTATAACACTAGGCTTTATTCACCAAGTACAGTAGTGCCACAGTGGACCCCTCAGATGAACAGCTTGGAAAGCAATATGAGAAACTCCATGGCAGGCAACACAGTTCAGATGATAAAAATTATGCTAATGTGTATGAATAGTATTTGTGTATGAGTGTGTATGTGTATGGCATGCTTGTAAGTATGTGTGTTTATACAGGGACCAAAGCTGAAAACTGATTGTTTTCCTTTATTGATCTCCACTTTATGCCATTTTTTGGAGTCTCTGAGAACTGAAAGCTTGCCATTACAGCCAGTATGTGTGAAAAGGCAATGACATCTCAGGATTAATTTGTATCTGCTCCTACAGCTGAGATTACAAACATGTACACATACTTCCATCTCTTCAATGGATGCTAGGAATTCAATTTTTACAAATGTGTATCCTCTAAGCTGTCATAAGTCACACAAAATTCTAATTTTTGAAGAGTTAATTGTGGTACTTTTACACAATGGAATACTACTCAGCAATTAAAAACAAGGAAATTATGAAATTTGCAGGCATATGGTGCAGTCTAGAAAAGATCATCCTGAGGGAGGTATCCCAGGAACAGAAAGACACACACAATATATACTCACTTATAAGTGGGTACTAGACCTATAAGATAGGATAAACATACTAAAATCTGTACACTAAAGAAGATAAACAAGAAATAGGAGCCGGGGTAAGATGATCAATCCTCACTTAGAAAGACTAATGGGATGGATATTGGAAGTAGGAGAAAACAAGTAACGGGACAGGAGCCTACCACAGAGGGCCTCTGAAAGACTCTACCTAGCAGTGTATCAAAGCGGATTCTGAGACTCATAACCAAAACTTTGGCAGAATGCAGGGAATCATATGACCTGGAGAGGTTAGGAGCTCTGCAAGACGAAATATATCAGGGTTCAGGGGTCGTCTATGAGACTGTATTTCCAATCAAGAACCATGTATGGATATAACCTAGAACCACTGCTTGAATGTAGCCCATGTTAGCTAAATATCCAAGTGGTTCTAGGTTATATTCATACCTGGTCCTTGGTGGGGTATCAGTCTCAGAAAAGACCCCTGTGCCCAGATATATTTGGTCCTTGTGGAGCTCCTATCTTTTCGACGTCATACTAACTCCCCCTTCTTTTATATGACTCCCTGCACTCTGCCGAAGGTTTAGTGAAACCTAGAACCTCTGCTCAGATGTAGCCCTTGGTAGCTCAGTAACCAATTTCTTCCCCATAGCAAGGGGAACAGGGACTATTACTGCAGAAACTCAAGGACAGGCTCTTTGACCTCCCCACCCCCCAAGGGAGGAGCAGTCCTGCTAGGCCACAGAGGAGGACTTTGCAGCCAGTCCTGAAGTTACCTGATAAAACAGGGTCAGATGAAAGGGGAGGAGGTCCTCCCCAATCAGTGGACTTGGAAAGGGACTGGGAGGAGATGAGGGAGGAAGGGTGGGATTGGGAGGGAATGAGAGAGCAGGATACAGCTGGGATACAGAGTTTATAAAATGTAACTACTAATAAAAAGAAAAAAATTCAACTATTCAATAAATAAATATCCAAGTGGGTACTCTAGCAAGGGGAACAGGGACTATTTCTGGCATGAACTCAGCGGCTGGCTCTTTGACCTCCAACTCTCTGAAGGAGGAGCAGCCTTGTTAGGCCACAGAAGAGGACATTGCCAGTCCTGAGGATACCTGAAAAACTAGGGTCAGATGGAAGGAAAGGAGTTCCTCTCCTATCAGTGGACTTGGGAAGGGGCAGGGAGGAGATGAGGGAGGGAGGGTGGAATTGGGAGGGGATGGAGGAGGGGGTTAAGTCTGTGATGTAAAGTAAATAACCTGTAATTAATATAAAAATAAAAATTATATAAAACTTCACCAATTTAGGTCTCTTCTAAATTTTTGTTTATAATGTAATTGTTGTTTGTTTATTACTAAATGTTAAAACTGGGCAGTGCTTTTTTATTTTTTATTTTTATTTTTTTCTGTTTTTCTTTTTTTAATTTTTTATTTAGCTTTTATTAGTTACACTTTATTCATTTTGTATCCCCCCATAAGCCCCTCCCTCCTCCCCTCCCAGTCCCACCCTCCCCCCTTCTGCATGCATGCCCCTCCCCAAGTCCACTGATAGGGGAGGTCCTCCTCTCCTTCTTTCTGATCTTAGTCTATCAGTTCTCATCAGAAGTGGCTGCATTGTCAGGGTTCTAGGTTATCTCCATTAATACTCCTTGGTTGGAGTATGAGTCTCTGGGAAGTTCCCGGTGTTCACATTTTCTTGTTCTGTTGCTCTCCTTGTGGAGTTACTGTCCTCTCCAGCTCTTACTATTTCCTACTTCTTACACAAAATTCCATTGACGCCGCCTGACAGTTGGCCATCAGGCTAAGCATCTGCTTTGACAGTCTGCAGGGCAGAGGCTTTCAGAGGCTCTCTGTGGCAGGTTCCTAGGTTGTTTCCTGTTTTCTTCTTCTGGCTTTCAGAGGCCCTCTGTAGCAGGTTCCTAGGTTGTTTCCTGTTTTCTTCTTCTTCTGATGTCCATCCTCTTTGCCTTTCAGGATGGGGATTGAACATTTTAGTTAGGGTCCTCTCTTTTGCTTACTTTGTTTAGATGTACAGATTTTAGTGAAAATTTTTAATTTAAGAAATATATAATTATGTATTATATGCTATATCATATTAAACTGTGTCATAAAAAGATATGTCAGAGTAGCATTGTTTCATTTTATTGCATAAGTCATAATGTCATCAGTGGCTCATTAGTTTATTGATAGTATTAACATCATGGCCTCTGTTTGCATGGAAAGCACTAGAAGTGTCTATATTTTTATACTGATAACTTTTCAGATAGAATTAAAATGTAATAAATCAGGACTAAAGATACTGTCACACTTACAACTTTACATAATCACCTCTGTTATTAAAAGCTCTCTTTGTGGACATCTCTGTTTTAGATTTTTCAATTCCATGATCACCTTTTTATTTTTATTTATATTTTTATTAGTGTTTTTAAAATTTTTTACAGTTTATTCATTTCATATGCTAGTTGTAGCCCCTCCCTTGTCTCCTCCTTGATCCACCCACTCTCCCTCTCCTTCCCTTATCCCTCTCCCACAGTCCACAGATAGGGGAAGTCCTCCTCCCCTACTGTCTGACCCTAACCTATCAAGCCCCATCAGGACTCTCTGGATCCTCTTTCTCTGTGGGCTGGCCACGTCTCCCCACCAAGGAGAAGTGATCAAGGAACAGGCAACTGAGTTCATGTCTGAGACTGGCTCTTCTCCCCTTGATAGGGAACCCACATGGAGACTGAGCTGTCTATGGGCTACATCTGAGCAGTGGGTCTAGGTCATTTTTATGCATTGTCTTTGGTTTATGAAGACAGTTTATGGTTTATGAATCAGTTTCTGCATTCCCTCCTGGGCCCAGCTTTTTTAGCTTTGCTGGTCTCCTTGTGGGGCTCCTGTTCCCTATGTGTTCTTCTATTGTCCCCTTTTTACATAAGATTCTTTGCACTCTGTCCAAACTTTGGCTGCTAGTCTCTGCATCAGCTTTGATCCCTTGCTGGGTGGAATCTTTTAGAGAACATCAGTGGTAGGCTCCTACTTTGTTTCCTCTCTTGTAAGGCTTCTGTTGGCTAACCTGTTTGCACTTATAAATGAGAACTAAGCATCTTCCCTAGGGTTCTCCTTGTCATTTAGCTTCTTTAGGTCTGTAGATTTTAGTATGTTTATCATATATTATATGATACTAGTATAAACTTATATGATGTTATATATTATATTATATATTATTATATTATATGAGTATAAACTTATGAGTTTATACCATGTGTGTCTTTCTGCTTATGGGTTATGTCACTCAGGATGATCTCTTCCTGTTCCATCCAATTGCCTGCAAATTTCATGATTTCCTTGTTTTTAATAGAAAAGTAGCAATCCATTGTACAGATGTACCACAATTTCTGTATCCATTCTTTCATTTGGGGGACATCTAGGTTGTTTCCAGAGCCTGATTCTTACGAATAAACCTGCTATGAACATAGTTGAGCAAATGTTCTTGTTGTGTGGTTGAACATCCTTCAGACATATGCCTATAAGTGGCATAGCTGGGTCTCGAGATAACACTATTCACAGTTGTCTGCGAAAGCACCAGATTGATTTCCAAGTGGCTGTGCAAGTTTACATTCCCACCTGCAATGGAGCAGGTTTCTCCTTTTTCCACATCCTCTCCAGCATGTGTTGTCAAGAAACACTTAAAGAAATGCTCAACGTTCTTAGTTATCAGGGAGATGCGAATCAAAACAACTCTGAGATTTCATGATCACTCTTTTCAAATGTAAAATGCACCTGTAGTCATAAACCACTATCCTCCATTCAGTAAATCATTTCTCCAGATTTTCTCAGTCACTAATACCAACCTAAAAGAAATGTTATTGCAGGTATCTTAAAGTGAGTTTTTGGGAAGAAAGTATTTTAACAATCCTTTAGAAAATTAACCTTTTTAATTTTTTAACAAAAGTAATAATTTTAATAAGAAGAAAATAATAAAAATATGGCTATAATTATTTAGAAAACATAGAATACAATTAGAATATATAAGTTACTATTTTTGCTTTGTGTTGAATTAAGATTGATAGGTTATGATAACATCTAAAGCATTGGAACACTTTCAGTATTTTCTTTTTGGATACTGTTCATACCAGGTAAAATAATTTCATAGAATTACATACTTTGCAGAGAAAAAATAACTAGAAGATGACCATTCCATGGTTTAGTGATTCACTAAAACTTTGTTAGAGGTAAATTGCAATTACATTGTTTTCCAAACAATGATAATTTTTTTCCAAAAATAGAATTATAATAATATTCAGATAAAAGTATTACCTTTCCTTAGATACTGTTCAAACTGTATCCTTTCTATAAACATTCACAATGTTTTCATAGAATTCTTATGCAGTCTTTTGTTGATTTTCCTTAGCTTTTGGACCAACAGAATATACTATTTTGCAATAGCATCATCTAAGCTCTATGCTTTCTTCCCCTAAGATTGGAATCCTTCAATGAGAAAAGACTTCAGATGAGAGAAAGAAAAAGAAAGATAGTAGAAGAGTTTTTATTTTAATAGAAGTGTAAAGAAAGGATTTCTTCCAGTTTGCACTTCTAACATTGAATCCACAAGATCCAAGGCAGAGATAAGGAATCCAATGAGTAATTGGCCAAATAGTATGTGTTTTACAGGGTGCTATGCTTGATTCAGAGATGCTTTCTCAGAAGAATCACGGGAAATATCAATGAAGATCCAGGAATCTATCCTCAGCCTCTGGGCATCCACATGCTCACACACACACACACACACACGTTTGCACACATGTGGAACTGATTTCATTCCATTGTTATATAAAATTGTATAGTTACAATAAACGGTTTGAATTCATCAAAGAATGTTATGTTCATATTTTTGGCAGTCATAAGTATCTTATGTAATACCAGAAGTAAGGTGAACACAAAATGTTTGCAAGGAAGCTGCACCCACTCCTTAAAGTCTGTTTTTTTTTTTTTTTTTTTTTTTTTTTTTGTTTTGCTTTGTTTTGGTTTGTTTTGTTTTGGTTTGTTTTGTTTTGGTTTGGTTTGGTTTGGTTTGGTTTGGTTTGGTTTGGTTTTTTAAAACAAAAGTTGTGTATGAAAGTTTTAATGAAAGTTGTATATGAGAAGCTTATTCTCCTGCACCTCTTCAATTGTTTCTTTCTTGTATTTGCCCTTCTTTCCTCCTACTCTCGACCCTTGGCTTTCCTTTCCAGGATCTTCTTGAGGTCTTCATCCAGCTTTAGCCTATGGATAACCACCTTGCTGGAGTGGATTCCCATGTGGACGGTTGTGCCTTTGGCCTTTTCTTGATGCACTAGCTCAGTGTAGATGACATACTACTTCCTGTACACCTGGACCACTTTGCCAATCTGCTGGCCTTTGTAGTGTCCTCGGATGACCTGAACTTCATCATCCTTTCAAATAGGCATGGAGTAAACATTATATTTCTGTCTCAGCTCTTTGGAAAGAATGGAAAACATGACTTTCTTTCGGATGTGAGATGGTGCACTGAAGTGTCGCTTGTGGTTCACTTAAAAAAATTTTAAATGTTATTAATTACACTTTATTCACTTTGTATTCATCCATAAGATCCTACCTCCTCCCCTCCCCTTCTTCACGCATGCTCCTCCCAAGTCCAATGATAGGGGAGGTCCCCCTCTTCTTCCTTCTGAACTTAGTCCATCAGATCTCATCAGAAGTGGCTGCATTGTCATCTTCTATGGCCTGGTAAGTATGCTCCCCCCTCAGGAGAGGTGATCAAAGAGCAGGCCTATCAGATTATGTCAGAGGCAGTCCCTCTTCCCATTACTATGTAACTCACTTGGACACTAAACTGCCATGGGCTACATCTGTTCAGGGGTTCCAGGTTATCTCCATGCATGGTACTTGGTTGGAGTATGAGTCTCTGGGAAGACCCCTGTGTTCAAATTTTCTGGTTCTGTTGCTCTCCTTGTGGAGTTCCTGTCCTCTCCAGATCTTACTATTTCCCACTTCTTACATGAGATTCCAGGCACACTGCCCAACAGTTGGCCATAAGTCTCAGAATCTGCTTTGATAGTCTGCAGGACAGAGCCTTTCAGAGGCCCTCTGTGGCAGGTTCCTAGCTTGCTTCCTGTTTTCTTATGCTTCTGATGTCCTTCCTCTTTGCCTTTCAGGCTGGGGATTGAGCATTTTAGTCAGGGTCCTTTCTCTTGATTAGTTTCTTTAGATGTGCAAATTTTAGTAGGTTTATCCTATATTACATGTTTATATGAGTGAGTATATACCATGTGTGTCTTTCTGCTTCTGGGACAGCTCACTCAGGATGATCCTTTCCAGTTCCTACCATTTACCTGCAAATTACATGATTTCCTTATTTTCATTGCTGAGTAATATTCCATTGTGTAGATGTACCACAATTTCTGCATCTATTCTTCAGTTGAGGGGCATCTGGGCTGTTTCCAGCTTCTGGCTATTACAAATAAAGCTGCTACAAACATGTTTGAGCAAATGTCCTTATTGTGTACTTGAGCCTTTTTTGGATATATGCCTAGGAGTGATATGGCTGGATCTTTTTTTTTCTTTTTTTTTATTTAACCTTTATTAATTACACTTTATTCATTTTTTTATCCCCCCATAAGCCCCTCCCTCTTCCCCTCTCAGTCCCATCCTCCCCCCTCCTTTCTGCATGCATGCCCCTCCCCATGTCCACTGATATGGCTGGATCTTGAGGAAGCACTATTCCTAGTTGTCTGAGAAAGCACCAGATTGGTTTCCAGAGTGGTTGTACAAGTTTACATTCCCACCATTTTAATGATTATTATTTATTACAATATACTCACTTTGTATTGGGGCTCTGGCACCCCCTTCTTTGACTACTTCCAATCCCTCTTCTCCCCATTTGGCCATCTCCTGGTCCACTGATAGAGGAGGAACTCCTCCCCTTCTATCTGACCCTAGCCTATCAAGTCTCATCAAGACTGGCTGTATTGTCTTCCTAGTAGCCTGGCAAGATGGTACTACCCAGGGGGAGGTGATCAGAGGGCATGCCACTGAGTTCATGCCAGAGACAGCCATTGCTTGCCTTACTGGGAAACCCACCTGAAGACTGAACTGCCATGGGCTATATCTGAGCACGGATTCTATGTCCTCTCCATGCACAGTCCTTGGTTGGGGTTTTAGTCTCTGCAGGGCCATCAGGGCCCAGATATTTTGGCTCTGTTGGTCTCCTTTTGGAACCCCTGTATCCTCCAGGTATTTCTATCTCCCGATTCTTTCATAGAGAAATTGTAGTACTTTTACACAACGGAATACTACTCAGCTATTAAAAAAAAAAAAAAAAAAAAAAAGGAAATCATGAAGTTTCCAGGCAAATGGTGGGAACTAGAAAAGGTCATCCTGAGTGAGGGAACTCAGAAGCAGAAAGATACATATGGTATATACTCACCCATAAGTGGATATTAAACATATAGGACAATCTGTACTCCTAAAAAAGCTAAGCAACAAGCAGGACCCTAGAGATGATGCTCAGTCCCCATTCAGAGGGGCAAATGGGATAGACATCAGAAGCAGAAGACAAGGGACAGTACATGACCCTACCACAGAGAGCCTTTTTTAAATTAAATTTTAATTATTTTTATTTTTTAATTACAGTTTATTCACTTTGTATCCCCCCGTACCTCTCTCCCTCCTCCCCTCCCAATACCACCCTCCCTCTTCCCCACCCGTGTCCCTCTCTCACTCCACAAAAAAGGGGGTTCTCCTCCCCTTCAAGAGGGCCTTTGAAAGACTCAATTGATCGAGGTACTGCTTGTGGTTCTTGCTTTGGACAGAAGTCACTGAAAGGATTGAATTTCATCTTGACGAATGCGATCCAGAGATGACCTCAAAAGAAAAGAGCTCCTTAAAATCTTTAAGGCCAACTGATGGGCAGAGTGAATGGAATTCTATGTAAGAAGTGGGAAATAGTAAGAGCTGGAGGGGATGGGAACTCCACAAGGAGAGCAACAGAACAAGATAATTTGAACACAGGGAACTTCCCAGAGACTCATACTCCAACCAAGGACTATTCGTGGAGATGACCTGGAACCCCTGCACAGGTGTAGCCCATGGCAGTTCAGTGTCCAAGTGGGTTACATAGTAATGGAAAGAGGGACTGCCTCTGACATAATCTGATAGGCCTGCTCTTTGATCACCTCCCCCTGAGGGGGGAGCCTTACCAGGACACAGTAGAGGACAATGCAGCCACTTTTGATGAGAACTGATAGACTAAGATCAGAAAGAAGAGGAGAACCTCCCCTATCAGTGGACTTGGGGAGTGGCATGCATGCAGAAAGGGGAGGGAGGGTGGGATCGGGAGGGGAGGAGGGAGGGGCTTATGGGGGGATACAAAATGAATAAAGTGTAATTAATAAAAAAAATTTAAAAAAAATCTTTAAGTCCAGGCTTTCCTTATGAGCCTTGATACATAAAATATGTTTTCATTAGCTTTTATTTTTACTGCTATTATACAGCAAGTTTCTTTCTAATATCTTGCCCCAAAACCCATTTCCAATCAGAGCTAATGGGTATACAATTCATTTGTAATGATTATATTGGCATGAACTAGCTGATATTTTCAAATACTCAATAGGCAAGGATTTTCACAGTCCTGTGTGTCTCTCAGCTGCAGGTAAAGATTTTACAGCTGTATAAGGGAACTAATTAGAAGCTATTATAGCCTGAATGACCAGCATTGACATTAAAACGTCTGGGAAAATCTAGCTTGTCCCTGCAAAAGCAGAATTTCAGTCTTTTAAAATACCTGTGTTGGAACACTAAACATTTTATAGAATTGCTGATAATAAGTACTTAATATAATATTTGCGACAGCATTGCTAGTGAAACAGAAAGTAGAATTTTACTAGATACAATCTAACACAGACAGCCAAAATCATATAACAATTGACCATCAGCTACCAATACTTAATGAGGAAGACAAACATTCAACAACAAATTTGGACTTAAGATATACAATGACCTAAATCTAGTCAACATATATTTTCATGCTTTCTCATAAACGGTATGTTGTTTCAGTGTATGGGTGAGAGCTATTGGCGGCTTATTTCACTTGATTTGGTCCAAATAAAAAAAAAATACAAAATGGGTGGAACTTCGGTTCAACATCTTTATTCCTATCGTCTTTATTCACTGTGATGCCACAAAATAATAAGGAAAGGGCTACATACACAGAGATGGAATATAATTTCTCTATCCTTACTATCCTATAAGAGATTTCTAATGGCAAACACAAATATATAACTTTGAAGCTGAATAACTTTCACCAAACATTTAGAAGAGTCTTTGGAATTACTATAAAAATGCAATTTTGTAAAGTTATATTTTATCAATTTGCCTGCTTGTCCATTTTTCTCTAATTGCCAGTTATCTATATCAAGAATTATGTCACTACATTGTACATAATCTAATATTCTTAGCAGTAATTTAAAAAATAGTTTGAGCAGGAACACCATGTTTCCTGGCTGTCTCGTCTGCTGGGGAAGAAGCTTGGCGTGTCTTTCAGGTTAGGCAGTACTTTCCTGACCAGGCAATGATTGTTTTTTTTTTTTAAATACTTACAAAAGAGAAAGTACCATACATGTAAAGTTAGAAAACTAATTGTATATAAGCATAAAAAAAGCAATGGGAAACAGAATGTGGTAGCACATGAATGGACTACTAGGTACCCTTGTGGGTTAGGCAGGACAATCACAAGTTACAGTTGGACCTCCGTATTTACCAAGACACACTCTAATAAAAATAAAATTTTTAAATGAAGTCAATGCTATAGTTCAGAGTTTATGTGTTTCTGAAGTATGCATGAGGGCCTTTCGTATAAACTCTTCACTACCTACAAAGCAAGAAAACTGGATGAAAAATTTCCACTGCTTAACCAGCTTTTAATTTAACAAGCAAAGCCAAAATTCACTATAATTGTCTATATTTATAACACATTGTTTCTCTGAAATACAGTTATAATATATAGCTGTAATTTATAAAGAAGCAATCAATAATTTCTGTGTTCAGTATGTTGAACACAGTTAAATCAATTAGCATCTAAGTAAAAATTATTTTTTCTGGCATGCATCTCTAAACAGTTTTGAAATCTACACATTGAAATCTCACTTCATGGACTTGTTTGTCCTTCTTCAATTTCAGTTTCAGTTATGACCCTGAAAGGTGATTAGTAAATTTGACTTTTTAATTAGTGTTTTGCATAATTCATTGAAATTATAATGCACTCATACATTTGATTGTCAAGGTGCAGATGTGCTAATGTGAAGCTGTAATTTTCTCATCTAACTAACTCTTTTAGTAAAACCTCTAATTTCTTATGGTTCTATTGTTTATGACCTACTATTGTTCATTTTTTTAAAAAGTAGTCCAGAGGTAGGTTCTAAAGTCAGCCTACATTGTTAGAGTAGATTGTTTTGAATATTGTGTATCAAAGGAAACTACCAACTTTAAATGTTATTTACTGTGTTTTAGTTAAAAAGACTTTTAACTAAATTGAAATTAAATTATAGTAAGTAAAATTAAAATAACTTAATATAAATTAAATTAACTTTTAAATGCAGAACTTGGGGTCCTGTCTCAAATCACCACTAAAGCACACTCAAATACAGCAAAAAAAAATAAATTACAAACTAAAAAGTTAAAAAAAAAGTTTCTTTTTGCTTTTTGGCACCAAGATAGTTGGGGCAGAATCATCACATTGTGATAACCACCAGAGAGTTTTCAGATAAAATTAATTTTAACAAAACCATTTGATATTTACTTTCATGAGATGATCACCAGGTGCATAAAAATTATCAAAAAAGTAGTTCTTTGTTATAATTATAATATTTTAAGAATGTCAAATACTGAGAGTTCTGTGATATAATTTGTTTCCTTGTGGACTCCAGATTCCAACGAAGAAGCCAGCTCTTCCACAACTCTGAAGAGAATGGGAAAAAAAACTAAAACAGGTAAAAAAAAAAAGATATAAAATTGAGTAATGTACATTAAGTTATAATAAGAAAAATGAAGAAGTCCAGTGCTAATGTTGTGCTAAAATAGCCCAACAATAACAATGCATGTACTATACACTTGCCAAACCTTGAAAGAAGGATTCTGAATATCTTCACTGGAAAAAAAAAATGATTGATAGATATATGTAGCCTGATATAAAATTTAGAGCATATAATGTAGATAAATAATACTCCAACCAAGGACTATTCATGGAGATGACCTAGAAACCCTGTACAGATGAAGCTCATGGCAGTTCAGTGTCCAAGTGGGTTACATAGTAATGGAAAGAGGGACTGCCTCTGACATAATCTGATTGGCCTGCTCTTTGATCACCTCCCCCTGAGGGGGGAGCAGTCTTACCAGGCCACAGAAGAGGACAATGCAGCCACTTCTGATGAGAACTGATTGACTAAGATCAGAAAGAAGGAGAGAAGGACCTCCCCTATCAGTGGACTTGGGGAGGGGTATGCATGCAGAAAGGGGAGGGAGGGTGGGATCGGCAGGGGAGGAGGGATAGGCTTATGGGTGGGATACAAAATGAATAAAGTGTAATTAATAAAAGTTAAATAAAAAATTTAAAAAAAGAAGCTGTATAATGAAAATGCAGACTTGAATATAGCGAGAAAATCATGCTTGTTGATAAAATGTAGCTATAAGATTATTAAAATATTTCCAAATGAAAAAAAAACATAGAACTGAATATCAATACAATTTTTAGTTTTATCAATTGGAGACAATAGTGATAAAGATTATAGAATATGGGTACTTAAAAGAAATGTAAAGATGAATGCTGCCCTGATTTTAAATGTTATGAATTTACTCTCTGCACTAAATGAACTGTTACAATGAACTGAATATTTACAAATGAGGTGAGAATGCTTGCAAACCAGGATTCTTGGCTATTACAATTCACAAATGAGGTAAACTGCCAAGAACCATGTTCACACCCACCTGGACATCTGCTACCTGCCGTGCCAGCAAAGACTGCTGTGCTATTGAAACTTAGAACTTTGGCCAGCCAAACTTCTATTATCACAAACATGTGTGGCAAAGCTAATGAAAATTTTATGGAATGCTGTGGTAGGATGGATACTACCATGGGGTAGAAATGTTTCCTTAGGCTATATTAAACTCTCTCTCTCTCTCTCTCTCTCTCTCTCTCTCTCTCTCTCTCTCTC
>NW_026596117.1:2008067-2012594 GCF_907164565.1 Psammomys obesus | reverse complement strand
CTCTCTCTCTCTCTCTCTCTCTCTCTCTCTCTCTCTCTCTCTCTCTCCAAAATTTCAAAAGACAGAATTCTTATTAATTAAACAGACAGTCATATAAGAGGTCCTCTGTGCTGCTCCTGGCATGGCCTCCCTGTGTCTCTAGTAGGTAATCCCTCACAGCAGTTTTATTGCATCTGGCTCTGGGTAACTCATAAAACAAAGTGAAGTATTCTCTTCATGGAGGAGCTGATGAGTTGAGGCTGGCATGCACTGAATTCTAACAGTGCACTTCCAGGAACTGCTTAGTTTTCATGATTCTTTCATGCTAACACTTGACTTTCTAACCTTTACTTACAAATGGTTGAGGAGAAAATTGGATTGACTTTCAGCTGTATTTGATAACATCCAAATAAATAAATAAATAAATAAAAATGAAGCTAAAGGCTCCACAGTTCCCCGAAATTGTCAAACATTTGGCAATCATTATGTTAGAAATGGGAGTGTGGAATTTTATTTGGAGAAGCAAGAACAGTGTCTTCCAAGTAAGAAAGCAGTGGATGAAAGTCAGTTGCGCTAAAGTGCAAACCTACACCATAAGCTGCATGGTAGGTTCAGCCTTATTATCTACAGCATGTTCATTCACAATTGTTTGCTTTCATTCCATAAGCACAAAAAATTGAATAACATGAAAATTGCTGCAATAGTTAAATTTAATTATCAACTGGGCTAAAGGTATTCTAGATAGTTTGTAAAAACATTGTTCTTGTGGTATGAGGGGATATCAAGACTCAAGATTGGTCTGTGAGTTGGAATGTTGTTCAGTGGAGATCTGCCAAAAATGTGTTTGAGATTTCTAAACTAGTTTAGGACTAGAGAGAATAGAAAGTAATGTATTAATGTTTGTTCTGTATCTTTTATAAGCAACATATATCCTCTCTAGGAAACCCAGAACAATATAGTCAACAATTCATTTTTAATATTATTTTATTCAAATGAGTGTTTCTCTTGCATGAATGTCTATACATCATATGTGTGCCTGGTCATTAGCCAGTCATGGTTTGGGAAAGACCCAGGGGCACTATCCTTCCCTCTTGAATTACTGGCTACTTTTGGTTTCTGAAGAACCAGCCTCTTTAGTGGTGTAGCTTTGCTTACCCCGCAACTTCCACTGGTTTACTCCATATGTACGGTTGCACAGATGGGCAATTTCAATTTGAGCAACCAATGATTCCAAGAGAAAAACTGCCAGTGCTGAGGAATTGCTGTATTATTTTTCAAGATCCCATTTCCTTCAAATCTCAACCTTAATGTTGCTTGTCATACTCTCCATGGTTTAGTATTTAACCCACTACAAAACCAGAGGAACACTAGGACATAAAGTTTGAGATGAAGACTTGTAAGAAATTTGTATATCTACATTCTACTCTTAAATCATCTTATTCTCTATAACAAACAATATACAATCGTAGAGTCAAGATAATCTATCTAGGCTAGTGGCACAACATTGATTATATTAAACAGGAAGGCCAAGTGTTAATGCTTTTTAAAATAATTACTCTCTGTGAACTGTCCCTGGAAAAAGACACCTGGGGGAACTGCTAACTCCCATTTAAAAGCAATTGCTCCATAGGGACCCAGCTGAGCTTATTCACCTGTCAGCTCTAACTGTGATGAAGAGAATGAACATGCCATCCTAAGAGAGGAAGGGTAGAATCTTGGAAGCATACTAGATTGCTTCCATGATTTACTTCTCTTCTGAGTTTGCATATGTTTGCATGTTCTTCCCTGTGTTAGTGAATTAATATATTTGGATGTGCATTTAAGTGTATGAAATTGTGTGTATAGAGTCCAGCAACTAACACTAGCCCTTCTTATTCAGTCACTATCCAATCCACATTTTTGTTTTTGTTTTGTTAGTTTGTTTGAGGCTTGATCTCTGATTAACCAGTGGCTATACACTAAAGACTAATCATCCACTGTGGAACAGTAATTTGTCTTAACTGGCATCAATGCATGACAGTTTGGAAGTAACTATCTGGTCAGTTGGTTTTATTGCTTATTATTTAATCTAGGATACTGCTAGTAAGATACTAATAGGAAATTACTGAGTTGTTTTTTTTTTTTTTTTCTCTCTCTAGGAGACATTTACTTTCAAGAATGGAATTCTGCCACTGGAATGAAGGACAAATAAATTTTATTGGAGGTCTACAAATAAATGCAACAGAGATGATGTAATTTATTATTACTTATAATTAATACAGATTTCAAAACTCATTTTCACATTAGAAAAATTCTCCTTAGAAATATGGCAAGACACGAAGGGGAAATGGTAATAAAAAGATATAAGAATAAATGACATTAAGTTTCCTTGTAAGTGCAAGGTAACGCCATACAAGAAACAAAGTTTTATCTTGTACATAATTATTAATATTATTACTTAGACAAGTGATCATTAAGAAGATTTTAAGAATAGTAGTTACTAAAAATTCTGGAGATTAATTTGCATAATTTGTCAGGTTTTCTAAAAGGAATAAAAATAAATGCAAATAACAATTAGAATGTGAAAGTAGAATTCAGAGGTCTGTGTGTTTCTATCTTGAGGAGTAATTCTAGTAAGCAGTTTTAATAAAAACTGGTAAAATACAGATGAGACAATCTAAAATTTTTCTAAAGTCTCACCATCAGAATTTGAGGCACAAAGATCATCTGAGTGGTCTCAATGGTAAATTATTAACTCATTGTGATGGCTCAAAACCTTTCAGCTTGGGAAAACACAAAATGTAGGTAACAAATCATACAATTAGATTTTTTCTGATAAATGAAACTATGAGCATTGAGGTGAAATCAGAAAAATTTTACTGTTTGAATCAAATGATTACATTACTGAGAATTAGGAGATTAGGGTGGCTATATTAGCTAAGAATGTTGAGAGAATCCTGACAAGTCCTTGATTTTTTCCTTTTAAATTCAAAATATATTTGTTTAATACAATGCATTCTGATTATGGTTCCCTTCCCCAAGTACTTCCAGAAGTTCTCCACCATTGCCCCCACCCAAATCCACATCATTCTTTCTCATTATCACTAGAAAGGAAACAGGTACTCACATTCTGTTTAATCTTTTACAGTGTTTTCTGTGCTCTCAGGGGAGTGAATTGTTGGAGACATCTCATTTAGAGTTATATGTTCCAAGGTCTGTGTGTCTTTGTGTGTGTTTTGTGTGAGTGTGTGTGTGTGTGTGTGTGTGTGTGTGTGTGTGTGTATAATGTCTAGCTGTGGATCTCTGTACTGTTATAATCTTTTGCAGGAGGAAGTTTTCCTGATGTATAGCAAACTATTATTATTATGTATAGCAAAACATTATTCCATAATTTATTATTATTATGTATATCAAACTATTATTCCTTAAATTCTATCAGATTGTTTGGTTACTCCCACAAGATTTTTGCAGGAAGACCACCTTCGTAGATGAAAAGGTTTGTAGATGGGTTGGTGTTTACCTTTCTCCTTTGGTAGTGTTCAGAGTACATTCCAATACCATAAATATTAGTCAGTAGTGGTAAGGTTCTAGGCAGGCACACACTCCAGTTTTCCATGTTAAATGTTAAGTAGGAATAATCTTCAGCAATAGTGCCCTATCATCACTGTGTGGAAAGACACCAGTAGACTTGACAATAGCATGAGTTGTTTCTTGGTTCCCAAGGGGACTCTTTTGGGAACAACTTCATCATATATTATTCAGTCCTAGAGTTGGGGTCTTCATTTACTGGGATATTCAGTTTGTGCTCCATATTCTTTGTTATTTGACAATTCCATTTAGATTATATGTGTATACATATTTATACATAGATGTGTAAGTATGAATATATGTATATACATATAAAATGAAGCTTCTATTGTATTGTTTCCATACAACCCCTCAAATGGCCCTAACTCTTAGCTTTCCCTGTCCATTTTCCTCCCTCATCTATTCCTCCCCACCACATTGATCCTCTTAGTTCAACCCTAACATCCCTTTATAATAATCTATTCTATTTCCCCTTTCTTGAGCAATCCAATATCCCCCATCCTTTATTGCATGTTTAATCTCTATGGTGATACATATAACAGGGTTTTTGAATATTTAACATCTAACACTCACAAATTATTTGTCACATACCGTGTTTGGCTTTGCGGATCTGGGTTATCTTACTCATAATGAATTTGTTCTAGCTTCATCCACTTACATGCAAATTTCATTTGCAGATGAATAATATTTCACTGTGTAAATGTATCATATTTCCCTCATCCATTCATCCAGTGATTATCTAGTCTGTTAACATTTCATATTATAGTACAACAAAAGAACATGGATGAGCAAGTATCATTATAGTACAACGAATCATCATTTGCATATATATTAAAAAGTGGTATTCCTGTAGAACAGGAGTTCAATCTGTAACTGACTGTGAACAATCAATTGAGATAACTCACTACCTTCGGACCAGCCAACTCTGGAAATCAATCTGGCGCTTTCTCAGACAACTAGGAATAGCGCTTCCTCAAGATC
>NW_026596117.1:1877040-2007667 GCF_907164565.1 Psammomys obesus | reverse complement strand
AAATTTGCAGGTAAATGGTGGGACCTGGAAAGGATCATCCTGAGTGAATTGACCCAGAAGCAAAAAGACACTCACGGTATATACTCACTCATATAAACATACAATATAGAATAAACCCACTAAAATCTGTACATCTAAACAAACTAAGCAAAAGAGAGGACCCTAACTAAAATGTTCAATCCCATCCTGAAAGGCAAAGAGGATGGACATCAGAAGAAAACGAAAATAGGAAACAACCTCGGAACCCGCTACAGAGGGCCTCTGAAAGCCAGAAGAAAACAGGAAACCACCTTGAAACCTGCCACAGAGGGCCTCTGAAAGCTTCTGCAGTATAGACTGTCAAAGCAGATGCTGAGCCTGATGGCCAACTGATGGGCAGAGTGAATGGAATTTTATGTAAGAAGTGGGAAATAGTAAGAGCTGGAGGGAACGGGAACTCCACAAGGAGAGCAACAGAACAAGATAATTTGAACACAGGGAACTTCCCAGAGACTCATACTCCAACCAAGGACTATTTGTGGAGATGACCTGGAACCCCTGCACAGGTGTAGCCCATGGCAGTTCAGTGTCCAAGTGGGTTACATAGTAATGGGAAGAGGGACTGCCTCTGACATAATCTGATTGGCCTGCTCTTTGATCACTTCCCCCTGGGGGGGGGGAGCAGCCTTACCAGGCCACAGTAGAGGACAATGCAGCCACTTTTGATGAGAACTGATAGACTAAGATCAGAAAGGAGAGGAGAACCTCCCCTATCAGTGGACTTGGGGAGTGGCATGCATGCAGAAAGGGGAGGGAGGGTGGGATCGGCAGGGGAGGAGGGAGGGGCTTATGGGGGGATACAAAATGAATAAAGTGTAATTAATAAAAAATAAATAAAAGATTATAAAAAAAAAAAAGTGGTATTCCTGAGTCTTGATGTAGGCCTATTCTCAGTTTCCTGGGCTTCCGTTCCTTCCTAAAATTGTTTTGGTTCTATAATATATGGCTAATATCCACTTATACCATGTGTGTCTTTCTGCTTCCGGGTTACATCATTCAGGATAATCACTTCTAGTTCCATCCACTTGCCTGCAAATTTCATGATTTTCTTGTTTTTAATGGCTGTGTAATATTCCATTGTGTAAATATACAGCAACTTCTGTATCCATTCCTCTGTGGAAGGACATCTAAGCTGTTTCTAGATTCTGGTTATTATGCATACAACTGCTATGAACATAGTTGAACAAATGACATATTATTGTATGATTAAGCATATTGTGGATATTTGCCCATAAGTGGTATAGCTGGGTCTTGAGGAAGCACTATTCCTAATTGCCTGAGAAAGCACAAGATGGATTTCCAGAGTGGTTGTACAAGTTTACATTCCCACCAGCAGTGGAGGAGGGTTCCCCTTTCTCCACAACTCTCCAGCATGTGTTGTCACTTGAATTTTGATCTTATCCATTCTGATGGGTATAAGATGAAATTTCAGGGTCATTTTGATTTACAATTCCCAAATGACTAAGGACTTTGAGCATTTCTTTTTTTAATTAAATATTTATTTTTATATTAATTATAGTTTATTCACTTTGTATACCAGCTATAGCCCTCTCCCTCATTCTTTCCCAATCCTACCCTCACACTTATCTTTCCCCTCTCCAAGTCCACTGATAGAGGAGGTCCTCCTCCCCTTCCATCTGATACTAGGTTATCAGGTCTTATTAGAACTGGCTGCATTGTTCTCCTGAGCATTTCTTTAAGTGTTTCTCTGACATTTGATATTCATCTGTTGAGAACTCTGTTTGGTTCTGAACCCCATTTTTTATTTGATTGCTTAGTTTGTTAGTTGTTAACTTCTTGAGTTCTTTATATATTCTGGTTAAAATTCTATAGTCCTACAGAAACTTAACAAAAAGGAAGACCCTAGGGAAGATGCTTAATCCACATTCAGAAGGGGAAACAGGAACATAGGGAGTAGGAGAAGACAGGGAAAAGGACAGGAGCTTTCCACAGAAAGCCTCTGAAAGGTTCCTACCAGCAGATTATCAAACTGTTGCTGAGACTCATAGCCAACCTATGGGCAGAATGCAGGAAATCTTACTTTTATTTTTTATATTTACAGTTTATCAAGTTTGCATTTCAGCTTTAGCCCCCTCCTTCATTCCCTCCCTCCCTCATCTCCTCCCAAGCCCCTCTTCAAGTACAATGATAGGGGAGATCCTCCTCCCCTTCCATCTGACCCTAGCTTATTTGGTCTCATCAGGACTGGCTAGAAGAAAAGAAGATAGAAAGACCTAGATGGGACAGGAGTTCCACAAGGAGACCAATAGAGCCAAAAAATCTGGACCCAGGATGGCCTGTAGAAACTGGTGAATGAAACAAGGACCATAAAAGGAGAGGACCTAGACCTTTTGCTGAGATGTTGTCTATGGTCAGCTCAGTCTCCATGGGGATTGTCTAGTAAGGAGAGCATGGGCAGTCTCTGCCATGAGCTCAGGTGCCTGCTCTTTGATTACCTCACCCTGGCGAGATAGCCTTACTAGGCCATAGAGAAAGAGGATCTGGACAGTCCTGATGGGATCTGATAGGCTAGGGTCATATAGAGGAGGACCTCCCCTATCACTGCACTAGAGGAGGGACATAGGGATTGAAGATGGAAGGAGGGTGGGACCAGGAGGAGATGAGGGAGGGGGCTACATTTGAGATACAAAATGAATAAATTTTAAATAATTATAATGACATTTTAAAAAAACCTAAAAGAATGTTTGGGTTCAATTGAAACACACTCATTTACTTTTACTTGGATTGTAACAGTTTCTATAAGGAAAAGTATAATATATAGTAACAATTATCCTAAAAATGTTAAATATTATTCATTTTTAGTCATTTTCTTACTTGAGAAAGGGAGGTTGAATACAGTTGGATAGCAGGGGGAAATTATACAATCCAGAGGTCACAAGGCAAATTTGCTGGTTTTGGCTTTCCATATTCTCCTGTTATATGATACAAAGTGGTTGATGAGCAATGAAATAGTGTTTATTTATTTTACCAAAATATTATAGAGAACATCATTATTATAATAGCTATTTTTGTTATGAATCTAATGAATCTTTGGTGATGAACATTCCTAGTGTACAATATTTTAAATGTAACAAATTCATAAATTCCTCAGGTAAAATGTCTCCATGTTGTTCTTTATAGTTGTGTGCTAGCTCTACATGCTCTTTGCATGTTGGGATAAGTACATTTATAGACTTGTGTGAAGAGGTCAAGTGCAAAATGGCTAACATTAATAAGCTGATTTGCTATCTTACTTTACCTGAAGGTGGTTGGCGACTTTCTACAATAATCTCACTGTCTGTTTCTTTATCTTGGAAAACAATGGATTTCACTCAACTTGTGATCTTTGGGGAAGAGAAGGAAGCGTTGACACTGATATGCTCTGTGGTATCATTATATAGAGCATTCAGAGAAAAGTAAGCATGACATATGCTGAATGCTTCTTTAAAGGATAAGTTTATATACAGACAGACAAATAATGCATGAGAACATCTGCCTGAAAACAGAAACCACAGAAGACAAATGGAAATACACTGCATTGTTATGTCCACTAATGAATAAAAAAAAAGGTAAAAATATGAGTGAATAAAATGTAATTAATATAAAAATAAATTTTTAATTAAATTAAAAATATGAGTCAAGTTGGAGGAAAAATGGAGGAAGAGAATATTGAGAAAGAGACCTGAATTTAGTGGCAAGGGACATCTTTGGGACAAACTAGAAACCAAGAACACTGGAAACTCCCAGGAATTTATGAGGGTGACCCTAGCTCAGAATCTTAGTAAAGGGAACTATGGAACCTGAAACAACCTGTAGCCAGGCTGGAGTTCTGTGGCTGGATTAGGTGCCATAAAAGTCACAGGACCTTTCGCCCACATTTTGTGTTGCCTGCAGGATGTGCAGGGTGGAGGAGGAGCAGGGATTTAAGAAGTAAAGTCAGCCAGTAAATGACTGACAAAGCTTGAGACCTATGCCAGGACTGTCCACCCTTGGACTAATAATCATATTCTGCTGTACTTGCAGAAAGAGCTTAGCACAACTGTCATCTCGGACAGTTCAACAAGCTACTAATGAGGTCAAATGCAGAGACCCACAGGCAAACATTAGATAGATCTTGGGGGATCCTGTGAAAAGTGGGGAGGAAGGGTTGGGGAAGCCAGGGAGGTCAAGGATACAACAACAACAACAACAACAACAAAACCCTATAGAATAAACTAACCTGAGCCTCTAGAAGCTGATAGAGACTGAACTACCAATCAAAGAGAATTCATGGGAGGAACCTGGGCCCTTTGCATATATGTAACAGCTGTGTTGCTTGGTCTTCATGTGGAACCCCTAACAACTGGAGAAGGGGCTGTCTCTGACCCTGTTCCCTGCCTTTGGATCTTTTTTGCCTAACTTAATTTCATTATCTAGCCATGATAGGAGAGGATGTACCTAGTCCTACTGCAATTTGATGTGCCAAGTTGGGAGGCCTCCCCTTTTCTTAGTAGAAGGGGAGAAGGGAGTTAGAAGATACTGGGAATTTTAACAGGAAGCTGCATTGTTTAGACATAATGGTAAATTCACGCAGTATAACACTGAAGTGGAGGGAAAAATGATTGTAAATACAGACAAAATATTTTCAACCAGTATGACTTTATCATTACATGTTTTTATATTAAAATACATTCTTTGTAAAAAAAAAAATATTTGAATTCACTCAAGTTCTAAATTTGTTGCACCAAATTTGACATTCAACTGCAGAGGCAGAGGCATGGTGAGAATTGAGTCAGACTAAGTAGAGCAGAAGCCATGTGATGGACTCTATTTTATTATGTTTGTATGTTAACATTCTCTTAAAGCATTCAGAGTGGGAAAATATTTGGCAAACTCTAACACTGCAATCAACGTTTCTATATCACATAAATAAAGATAATTTTCTTAAAAAAAAAAGAAGTCACTGGGAGAAGAGGAGAATGGAGAAGCAACAATTGGGATGTAAAATTACTTACTTAATTAATTAATGTAAATATATGAATGTGTGCATTTTTCATCTTGAATTCTGCATCAAGAATGTCAACTCACTTTAGAGATGTTTAGAAATCAATTTCCTTTCATTTCCTTTGATGAACTATTAGCCAAAAGGAAGGTTATGGTCATACATCTCATAAGCAACTTGAAACTAAAGCACATTAAAGAGACAGTGTCTGTACATCCATATGTGAAAACAATCACTGTGTACAAATATTTGTGCATAGTAACATACAGTTATGTATATTGCCCATTAATTTTATATATTTATAAGTTTATTCATTGGTTTTCTCTTGCTTATACTTATAAATATTGTTTAGCTCAAATATACATCAGGAATATTGTTGAAAATTATTTTAACATTGAAACCATCTTGGCAATGAATTCATTGTCTATAAAAGTGTATTGCATACAGAATTAGTTATAACTTCCACAAGCATATGGAAAATAAAAGGTATTTAAAGTAATTTATATACTGTTAGTTTGAAAATGCTGAATTATAGGTGGGCAAATATAGGATTACAAAATAATTATTTTAAAAAACCTTTGTTGCAGTGGGGCAAGATGGCGGCGCCAGGAGGACTCTCATTCTGAGGAGCAGCACAGCAGGATTGGCACAGTGACCAGCAATCAGAACTCGCGGTCATAAAACACAAGTGATTGTGTTTCACAGGTGAGAGGATACCCCACGATGGGGGATTCGATCAGCTTTAACTCACCCGGCAAAACCGCAGAAGAGATCCCTGTTCCGCCAGGCGCTTGGTCGCCAGCCCAGAGCTACAAGCCAGCATGATCTGGTCACGGTCCCAGACTGACCTGTGGGCCCACAACATCATAGAATGGATTTCCCAGTCGAGAGATAACCCCACGGAGCAGGAAACAATTGGGACTGACCTTCGGTCACCCAGACATCCCTTGGAAAAGACTCGGGTTTGGCGGGCATCCCAGGCGCCAGCCTGGAGCCCTGCCTGCGCGCCTGATTCGCCGCCTAAGATAGGACTGTGGGCACCAGGGCACCAGAGACTGCGTTTCACTGTCAAGTGCAAACCCACAGGGAGGGAAAAGGCTGGTCTGATCTCAGAGCACTCAGCCGACACCCCCACCCCGAAAAGGTCTAGGGAAAATTACCCAGTTTAGGCAGCCTCAAAGGCTCCAAAAGACCAGAAAGGCGGAGCCACAAGCGGGCATCAGTGCCTGTGGGTTGTACTCGCCACCCCAGACAGACAGAGGTCCCCAAAGCAAAGACTGGGTGAATCTGGTAGGAGGAAAACCCCAGCAGAGGGGAACATCAGCTCTAAAGCTTAGGACACCCACACCAAAAGTCTTCCTGGATTCACGCAGACTCTAGGCTCTAATGCAGGCAGGCTTGCTGTGCTCAGCTGCCATTATTGAGTTCCCCTAGGGCACTGGGACACACAGCTGCATCCTCAGACCTACAAAAGCCAGAGAGCCATTACAGCAGCCCTGAGATACTGTGCCAACGATCAACCAGTTATCCCTAGCTAAACTGTCAAAACTGTGGGAATCCTTGGTCCTTCAAGAGGGCTGCACCCACAGCGTGCGGACCAGAGCACTGCCTGCAGCCACCACCCTAGACAGGGACACACAGCTTCCGATCCAGAGTGAGGTACCCAGCCTCCAGACCAGAGCAGTGCCACCAGGCGCCAACCCAACCTAGGTGCACATTCTCCAGGCCCAGAGCAGAGCACTCAGCCTCTGGCCCAGAGACTTGCTGAGTGCACCTCTCACTTTCCCTGACAGAACTGTGTGCCCCAGGATAACAGACTGAGTTCCCCTGTTGGGAGAAAACCCCACAGCTAGGGAATCAGCAGGCTCTTCAAGAGGACTATACATGGAAATTTAGTGAGCAGCAGCACACTAAATTTATAACAAGAAAGCCAGCAGTGGGGCAGCTGTCTTGAGAAATTTTATGGGTAAGAGGAGATCCCCCCCTGCCTAACAAAGACCACAGCTACTACTCATGGCTATAAACCTGAGGTGAGCAGTGGCAACTCCTGAGAAACACTGGCCATACAGTGACCATAAACAAAAAGCAGAGAAGGACTCCTTCAGGAAAAATCATCTTCCGGCCAAGGGGATTCTCCCTACCTCAGGACTCCAGGAAGCACAGAAACTAACAGCCAACACCTAAATCAGCCCAATGGGTAGAAGTCAGCGTAAAAGCTCAACCAACAAAAGACAGAGCAATATGGCATCTCCAGAACACAGCCATCCAGGGGCGAACAGCCGTGGACAACGCAGCATAATAGAAAATCAAGAAGATGACCTTACATCTATGCTGATGAAGAGGATAATAGAGGAAACAAATAAAATACATAAAGAATTAGAGGAAGATAAAACCAAACAGATCATGGCTATCCGTAAAAAAATGGAGGAAGTTAAAGACAAGCAGATTAGGGCCATCTGTGAAGAAATACGGGAAGATGCAGCCAAACAGCTTGTGGCCTTCAGAGAAGAAATAATTAAATCACTGAAAGAAATAAAAGTAACAGAGTTGAAGTAACTAAAGAAAAAGAGGAAAATACAATCAGACAGGTGAAGGAAATAAACAAAACAGCTCAAGACCTGAAGATAGAACTGGAAAAATTAAAGAAAACACAAATGGAGGAAATAATGGAGAGGAAGAATTTAGGGAAGAAAACAGGAACTACAGAGGTAAGCATAACCAACAGACTACAACAAATGGAAGAAAGAATCTCAGGTGTAGAAGATACAATGGAAGAAATCGATGTATCTGTCAAAGAAAATGTTAAATCCAAAAAATTCCTGACACAGACAGTCCAAGAAATCCAAGACAATATGAAAAGACAAAACCTAAGAATAATAGGAATAGAGGAAAAAGAAGACGCCCTTCTCCAAGGCCCAGAAAATATTTTCAACAAAATCATTGAAGAAAATTTCCCCAAGTTAAAAGATAAGCCAATAAGGATACATGAGGCCTACAGAACACCCAACAATTTTGACCAGAAAAGAAAATCCTCCCGCCACATAATAATCAAAACAGTAAGTATACAGAACAAAGAAAAAATACAAAAAGCTGCAAGGGAAAAAGGCCAAGTAACATATAATGGCAAACATATTAGAATCACACCTGACTTTTCAACAGAAACTATGAAAGCCAGAAGGGCCTGGACAGATATCATGCAGACCCTAAGAGAACACAGATGTCAGCCCAGTCTACTATACCCTGCAAAACTCTCAGTCCTCATAGACGAAGAAAACAAGATATTCAATGACAAAAACAAATTTCAACAATACCTACACACAAATCCAGCATTACAAAAGACACTGGAAGGGAAAATACAACCCAAGAAAATTAGCTTCTGTCAAGAAAACACAGGAAATAATTAACCTTACTACAGTAAAACAAAAAACAACCAAGCACACAACCTTATGACCACAGCCAACATCAAAATCAAAGAATCTAACAGCCACTGGTCATTAATCTCTCTCAAAATCAATGGACTCAACTCTCCAATAAAAAGACACAGATTAACAGAATGGATATGTAAACAAAACCCAGCAATCTGTTGCATACAAGAAACACATCTAAGGCACAAAGATAGACATTAACTGAGGGTAAAAGTTTGGAAGACGACTTTCCAAGCAAATGGACCCAAGAAACAAGCAGTAGTAGAAATTCTAATATCTGATAAAATAGACTTTCAACCAAAATTAATAAAAAGAGATGGGGAAGGACACTTCATACTCATCAAGGGAAAATTCCACCAGGAAGACATCACAATCCTGAACACCTATGCCCCAAATACAAGAGCACCCACACGTGTAAAAGAAACATTGATAAAATTTAAACCACATATAGATCCCCACACATTAATAGTGGGAGACTTCAACACCCCACTCTCAACAAAGGACAGGACAACAAAACAGAAATTAAACAAAGAAACAATATCTCTGACAGAGGTCATGAATCAAATGGACCTCACAGACATTTTCAGAACTTTACACCCAAACACAAAATAATTTACCTTCTTCTCAGCACCTCATGGAACCTTCTCCAAAATAGACCATATAGTTGATCACAAAGCAAGCCTCAACAGATAGAAGAAGACTGAAATAATCCCTTGTATCTTGTCTGATCACTATGGAATAAAGCTGGAGTTCAACAACAACAGAAATAAGAAAAAGCCTACACACAAATGGAAACTGAACAACTTGTTACTAAATGAGAGCTGGGTCAGGGAAGAAATAAAGAAAGAAATTAAAGTCTTCATAGAAATCAATGAAAATGAAGACATAACATACCCAAACTTGTGGGACACAATGAAAGCATTGCTAAGAGGAAAGTTCATAGCACTAAGTGCCTTCAAGAAGAAATTTGAGACAGCTCATTCAAGCAACTTAATGGCCCACTTAAAAACCCTAGAAAAAGAAGCAGACACACCAAAAAGGAGTAGACGGCTGAAAATAATCAAACTCAGGGCTGAAATCAATCAATTAGAAACAAATAAAACAATTCAAAGAATCAATGAAACCAAGAGCTGGTTCTTTGAGAAAATCAACAAGATCGACAAACCCTTAGCCAAGCTAACTAAAAGGCAGAGAGACACCACCCAAATCAACAAAATCAGAAATGAAAAGGGGGACATAACTACAGACACTGAGGAAATCCAAACAATCATTAGGACTTACTTCAAAAGTCTATATGCCACAAAATTTGAAAATCTAAATGAAATTATCAATTTTCTTGATCGATTTGACTTACCAAAGCTGAATCAGGACCAGGTAAATCAATTAAATAGCCCTATATCCCCCAAAGTAATAGAAGCAGTCATCAAAAGTCTCCCATCCAAAAAAAGCCCAGGACCAGATGGCTTCAGTGCAGAATTCTACCAGACCTTCAAAGAAGAGCTAATTCCAATTCTCTTCAAACTATTCCACAAAATAGAAACAGAAGGAACATTACCAAACTCATTCTATGAACCCACAGTTACCTTGGTACCTAAACCTCACAAAGACTCAACAAAGAAATAAAATTTCAGGCCAATCTCCCTTATGAACATTGATGCAAAAATACTTAACAAAATACTCGCAAACCGAATCCAAGAACACATCACAGATATTATCCACTATGACCAAGTAGGCTTTATCCCAGGTATGCAAGGGTGGTTCAATATACAGAAATCCATCAATGTGATCCACCATATTAACAAACTGAAAGAAAAAAAACCACATGATAATCTCCCTAGATGCTGAAAAAGCATTTGACAAAATCCAACGTCCATTCATGTTTAAAGCACTGGAGAGATCAGGGATACAAGGCACATATCTAAACATAGTAAAGGTGATATACAGCAAGCCTATAGCCAACATCAAACTGAATGGAGAGAAACTTACAGCAATCCCACTGAAATCAGGGACAAGACAAGGCTGCCCACTCTCTCCTTATCTCTTCAACATAGTGCTGGAAGTCCTTGCTAGAGCAATAAGACAGTTGAAGGAGATCAAGGGGATAGAGATGGGAAAGGAAGAAGTCAAATTATCACTATTTGCAGATGATAAGATAGTATATATGAGTGACCCCAAAAACTCTACCAGGGAACTCCTACAGCTGAAAAACACCTTCAGCAAAGTGGCAGGATACATAATTAACTCAAAAAAATCAGTAGCACTCCTGTATACAAAAGACAAAAGGGCTGAGAAAGAAATTAGAGAAACAACACCATTCACAATAGCCACAAATGACATAAAGTACCTTGGTGTAAGCCTACCAAGCAAGTCAAAGACTTGTATGAAAAAAATTTCAAGTCACTGAAAAAAGAATTAGAGGAAGATATGAGAAGATGGAAAGATCTCCCATGCTCATGGCTTGGCAGGATTAACATAGTAAAAATGGCCATCCTACCAAAAGCAATCTACAGATTTAATGCAATTCCCATCAAATTGCCAACACAATTCTTTACAGACCTGGAAAGAAAAATTCTCAACTTCGTATGGAATAACAAGAAACCGAGAATTGCTAAAACAATCTTCTACAATAAAAGAACTTCTGGAGGTATCTCCATCCCTGATCTCAAGCTGTACTATAGAGCAACAGTTATAAAAACTGCATGGTACTGGCATAGAAACAGAATGGTGGATCAATGGAATCGAACAGAAGACCCAGAAAAAAACCCACACACTTACGGACACCTGATTTTTGACAAAGATGCCAAAACCATACAATGGAAAAAAGATAGCATCTTCAACAAATGGTGCTGGTCCAACTGGATGTCTACATGTAGAAAAAGGAAAATAGATCCATACTTATCACCCTGCACAAAACTGAAATCCAAGTGGTTCAAAGACCTCAACATAAAACCAGACACATTAAATAGGCTAGAAAAAAAGTGGGGAATACCCTAGAACTCATTGGTACAGGAGAAAACTTCCTGAACAGAACACCAACAGTACAGGCTCTAAGAGCAATAATCAATAAATGGGACCTCATGAAATTGAAAGCTTCTGTAAAGCAAAGGACACCGTCATCAAAACAAAGCGACTGTCTACAGATTGGGAAAGAATCATCACCAACCCTTTATCTGACAGAGGTCTCATATCCAGTATATATAAAGAACTAAATAAGCTGAAAAGCAACAAACTAAGTAATCAACTTAAAAAATGGGGAACAGAGCTAAAGAGAGAATTCTCTGTAGAAGAACTCACAAGGAGAGCAACAGAACAAGAAATATTTGAACACAGGGAACTTCCCAGAGAATGGCAGAGAAGCACTTTAAGAAATGCTCAACCTCACTAGCCATTAGGGAAATGCAAATTAAGACAACCCTGAGATTTCACCTTACACCCATCAGAATGGCCAAGATCAAAAACTCAAGTGACAACACATGCTGGAGAGGTTGTGGAGAAAGGGGAACCCTTCTCCACTGCTGGTGGGAATGTAAACTGGTACAGCCACTCTGGAAATCAATCTGGCGCTTTCTCAGACAACTAGGAATAGTGCTTCCTCAAGATCCAGACATACCACTTCTAGGCATATACCCAAAAGAGGCTCACGTACACAAAAAGGACATTTGCTCAACCATGTTTGTAGCAGCTTTATTTGTAATAGCCAGAACCTGGAAACAACCCAGATGCCCCTCAAATGAAGAATGGATGCAGAAACTGTGGTACCTCTCTACAATGCAGTATTACTCAGCAATGAAAAATAAGGAAATCATGAAATTTGCCGGTAAATGGTGGGATCTGGAAAGGATCATCCTGAGTGAGTTGTCCCAGAAGCAAAAAGACATGCATGGTATATACTCACTCATATAAACATACAATATAGAATAAACCCACTAAAATCTGTACATCTAAACAAACTAAGCAAAAGAGAGGACCCTAACTAAAATGTTCAATCCCATCCTGAAAGGCATAGAGGATGGACATCAGAAGAAAAAGAAAATAGGAAACAACCTCAGAACCTGCTACAGTGGGCCTCTGAAAGCCAGAAGAAAACAGGAAACAACCTTGGGACTTGCCACAGAGGTACTCTGAAAGCCTCTGCAGTATAGACTGTCAAAGCAGATGCTGAGCCTGATGGCCAAGTGATGGGCAGAGTGAATGGAATTTTATATAAGAAGTGGGAAATAGTAAGAGCTGGAGGGGACGGGAACTCCACAAGGAGAGCAACAGAACAAGATAATTTGAACACAGGGAACTTCCCAGAGACTCATACTCCAACCAAGGACTATTGGTGGAGATAACCTAGAAGCCCTGCACAGATGTAGCCCATGGCAGTTCAGTGTCCAAGTGGGTTACCTAGTAATGGAAAGAGGGACTGCCTCTGACATAATCTGATTGGCCTGCTCGTTGATCACCTCCCCCTGAGGGGGGAGCAGCCTTACTAGGCCAAGGTAGAGGACAATGCAGCCACTCTTGATGAGAACTGATAGACTAAGATCAGAAAGGAGAGGAGAACCTCCCCTATCATTGGACTTGGGGAGTGGCATGCATGCAGAAAGGGGAGGGAAGGTGGGATCGGGAGGGGAGGAGGGAGGGGCTTATGGGGGGATACAAAATGAATAAAGTGTAATTAATAAAAAATTTTAAAAAATCACGTATTAAAAAAAAAACTTTGCTGCTTTAATACATCTGTTGTCATTGTTATTTTTTTGTTTTCCTTCGGTACTGAAAACACAGTATGAGACACAAAAGGATCAGTCTTTCAGGAAATAGTAAGAGTAAGTCATAATGCAATAACATAATATCTTCGGTAGGAAGACATCCAGTTTCATATGGAATCAGATAGGATCACTTACTCGAGAGTAAGTGAACATAGAGGAGAATGTTATGTCACTGCATGCAATATTTGTTAAAATCTTATTATATAGAGTTTGAGCTTTCAGTTTTCCCAGAATAAACCAGTATCTATTTCTTTTAAATTTAAATGTGTTGCAGAAAATCACAAAATCTTTGTTAGTTTTATTATTATTATTATTATTATTATTATTATTATTATTATTATTGAAAATCCAGCTAATGGTTTCTAGCTGTGGCCTAGATGATTTGAGAGAAGCCAAGTAAACTTAAAAGTTTACAGTGATCATTTCCTTGGATTCAGCATATTTTTAAAGATCCCACAAAGAAGGATTGTATTAATCTTTCATTAAATCACATGAATAGCTAGCATCCTGACTAGCTTTGATATCTCTCACAAATGACTTTCTTACTTTATCAAGTGTCGCAGTGGGTAACATGTCTAGATTATTTCAAGTCTTGTTACTATGGTATAAATAAGCAACAAAAATTATTTTTCCTTACATTGAGGGTGGATTCATGTTGTTTGCTTTAAATAAGTTTGTTAAACATAACCTGTTGAGATATATTGCTTATTAAAATGTGTATACTTATAAAACAATCTAGGTACAAAATTGTTTATAAATACAATTTTTTATTATGGATTTTTTTTTATTCTTTATTAATTACACTTTCTTTACTTTGTATCTCCCCTGTGGTTTCCTCCCTCCTCCTTTCCAAATCCCTCCCTTCCTCCACTCTCTGCATGCATGCCCTTCCCCAAGTCCACTGATAGGGGAGGACTTCTTTTCTTTCCTTCTGATTCTAGTCAATTAGGTCTCATCAGGAGTGGCTGCATTGTCTTCTTCTGAGGCCTGGTAATGCTTCTTCCCCCTCAGGGGGAGGTAATTAAAGAGCAGGCCAATTAGTTCATGTCAGAGACAGTCCCTGTTCCTATTACAGTGGAACCCACTTGGATACTGAACTGCCATGGGCTATATCTGTGCAGGGGTCTTAGGTTATCTCCATGCATAGTCCTTGTTTGGAGTATCAGTCTCAGGAAAGACCCCTATGCTCAGATTTTTTGGTTCTGTTGCTCTCCTTGTGGAGTTCCTGTCCTCTCCAGATATGTTTCCCACTTCTTTCCTAAGATTCCCTGCACTCTGCCCAAAGGTTGCCCATAAGTCTCAGCATCTCCATTGCTAGTCTTCAGAGCAGAGCCATTCAGAGGTCCTCTGTGTCTCTCTTTTCTCCATCTTCTCATGTCCATCCTCTTTGCCTTTCTGGATAGGAATTGAGCATTTTAGCAAGAGTCCCCTGTCTTGATTAGTTTCTTTAGGTGTACAGATTTTAGTAGGTTTATCCTATATTACATGTCTATATGAGTGAATATATACTCTGTGCATCTGTCTGCTTCTGGAATAGCTCACTCAGGATGTATAAATACAATTTTTATAGTTTGTTAGTATAAACAATGTTAGTATAAACATTGAATAGAGTAAAACTATTTATTTTATTTGATTAATAAAATGCATTCAAAGGTATTTGGAGCAAGTTAGTTTGGTAAGATTAGTTGAGGAGATTGAAGACTCAAATTTTAATTGAATGTAAATGGTGTGTTCAGTATGCAAGACACCATCATTTGAATAATCTTATGAGTGATTTTTTTTTTATGAAAGTCTCTCTGTTCAGGAAATAGCACATTAAAAGCTGTGTATAGCCTAGTTCTGTCAGTATGCCTATGTTGGTAGGGCAACAGAGTAGATGAGATGTTTTATAATCAGGATGTTTATCATGCATAATTACCATACAGGAGTTGTAGTATATGCCACTGACAAGCATGGATCTTTACTTCCAGATTTATGTTCTTTTAGATGCCTAAGCAGAACCCATTATGTAATAAAGCAGCCGAAGCAGATGGACTACCCTCCAGAGTGTAATAGAACAAAGTAAGATTGTGGAGGGGAGAAAGTTCTGCAGAAAAGCAACAGAAAGGCAGCTAGAAAGATAGTTTCCAGCTGACCAAAACAGAGCAGCTGGGCACATGTTTTGATGTTTGTCAGTCCTTACAAGATGTGTGTGTTTGTGTGTGTGTATGTCACAATGGAGGAAAGAGTTTGGAAATCAACAAACGGACAAACAGAAAGATAGAGGCAAAGACAGAGACGGAGAGAGAATAGGAATTCTCTTTTTGCCTAGAGACTTAAAAAACATGGGATCATATCAAATGACAAATCAAAAGAGACACGATGCCTCTTTCAGTAGATACATAATTTTGGAGCCATATATTTAATTTCTTCCTTTTGTTTTCCTAAGGGCAATAACAAAATTACCAGTACAGTCACAATGAGTTAAACAAGGTGAGCACTAAATATGAATCTTTATATAATTATTGATGTTTCTTTTCTTTTTTTCTAAAGAAAAAATTTTCTTTGAGTTGAGTGCTACTTTACACAACCATATTGTTGAGTGACAAAGGAAAGTGCACAAAACACTTACACACAGCACCTGATGCTATCATTCAAGAAAAATCATAAAATCAGCAATTTGTTATTTTTCATGATAGAGTTGGTTTACCAGACAGATATTCAGGGCTTACTTGAGATCATCCTTATAACTATGTTTCTTTGTTTAAGCTAGGTGTGACCCAGTAATAACAGCTGAAGTGGAAAGGCTTCTCTTCTTGGCTTTTTTGTCCATGGTTGGCTCCAACATGATTTTACTGACATAAGCCATCCGTGTGTAAAGCTTCATATATGCTAGTAACACACTGAATAAATCAAGTCATATAGTTTTGCCCATGGTCAAAATGACGTCATTAATCAGAACTTTAGATACTGGAAGGCAGAAAGATTAGTGTATACATCTAGGAAGTAAAGATTCTTGGATGTTTAAATGTGTTAATTTATCAAGTTTGTCTAAAAACAGTTGCAAACTATAGGATGATATCATGTATTCTTAGAATGAAGGTCAATGTTGAATGAAATTTGGATAAATGCTCATCTAGAAATTAATGACAAACATAATAAGAGCAGTAATAAAACTGAAAAGTAAGTATTTATTCAGAGAAGTGATAGAAGCAAATGGAAATATTCCTACTGTTCCCCAACTGCCAATTTGTTATTTACTAGTGTACTTTTGGTACTTTTTGTTTTGTTTGTTTTTGATTGTTTTTGTTTGTTTTGTATTGTTTTGTCTAAATAAAGGGTTCCTTTCTCTGCTGCAGATAATAGTACCCAAAAGAGCACATTTTTTCCTCTGTTTATTAACTAGGAATATTAAACACTCTTTAATAATACCTTGCACTTAGCTGACAGTCAATAAGTTCCACCTATATTTGAGTTGAGTATCATTAGGACAAAAACAGCAAAAAACTGCTACTCTTCTACTTTCTTCTCCTACTCCACTGTCCCTATACCCTCCTACCTCCAATTTCCTTCTCTTTGATTTTCTATCTTATTTTCCTACTATTCAGCTTTTAAAATTTATAGTGTCAGAAAATATACCAGCACAGTAGCCATTTAATGAATATATGTGCATTGACTGAATAAAACATTTTTGTTGCTCACCCTAATTGAAAACCTTAGAAGATAATTTCAAAAGTGATACAGGAAAAAGAAGCATAGGCATTCCATGTTAACACTTCGGAAAAAAGAAGATTTGAAAATATATCACCTGTAGTTTTCTACATTAAAGCCAAAGATAAAAATCCATCTTATGAAAGGTATTTATGTCTTATGTGAAGCAATATTTCAAAATAGATTAAGTTTTCATTTACAATTCAATACTGTGACATTCATAATTCATACTTGAAAATCCAAATGGCAGAATATCAGGCAGATGAATTATTATTGTTTTGAATGAAAATATTTCTGTATTAAAATATACTTCATAATTAACTTTCAAGTTTTACTGATACTGAGAGAATTCTTTTTTAATTATAGATTCCTATCAAGCAACACAACTTAACAAACAGGTGTACTGGTAGAGACAGAAAATACGAATCTAAGCTACTTGGCTCATGAATAAGCATAGTTTGTTTATCTTCTTTGATTCCTTCATTCTCTCTCTGTCCTCTAGTCCCCTTACTCTTTTGCATTTAGCCCTTCTCTTTTTCGCTATACTATATTTTAAATGGGATATCATAATAAAATATTGATTTTGTTCGTATCTTTGGTGATTTATAAGCTTAGAAATGTAAAATAAAAAAAAATATTTCCTTAGTTTATGTCATTCATATATAGTTTCTTTTGCAGGGTATGTAGTTTAAATCAAAGTGGTAATTGCAATTGGCTGACTTATTTGTTCTAGAGTAAAAATGGACTACATGAATAAAAAGAGCTCTAAAGGAGATAAACAGAACCAAAAAAATCTGGGGCCAGAGGTCTGTGCAGAGACTGATACTCCAACCAAGAATCATGCATGGAGATAACCTCGAACCCCTACTCAGATGTAACCTATGGCAGCTCAGTCTCCACTTACCTTTGTAAGTGGAACAGGGAGGCTGGCTCATTGATCATCTCTCCCTGAAGGGGGAGCAGCCTTTCCAGGCCACAGAGGAGGACAGTACAGCCAGTCTTGATGAGATTTGATAAGCTAGGGTCAGATGGAAGGGGAGGAGAACCTCCTTATAAGTGGTCTTGGAAAGGGGCATGGGAGGAGATGAGGGAGGGAGGATGGGATTGGGAGGGAATGAGAGAGGAGGCTACAGCTGAGATACAAAGCAAATAAACTATAACTAATATAAAAATAAATTTAATTAAAAAGGATTCCCTTCACTCTGCCCAATGTTTGGCTATTAGTCACAGCCTCTGCGTTGATACTCAGCTGGGTAAAGTCTTTCAGAGTCTGTCTGTAGTAGGCTCCTGTCTTGTTCCTTGTTTTCTCCCTCTTCAGATGTCCATTCCATTTGCCTTTCTGAATGAGGACTGATCATCTTACCCAGGGTCTTCCTACTTGATTAGCTTCCTTCGGACATACAGATTTTAGTGTGATTATCCTATATTATATGTCTAATATCCACTTATAAGTGAGTATATACCATGTGTGTCTTTCTGCTTCTGGGATACCTCAATCATGATGATCTTTCTGGTTCCCACCATTTGCATGCGAACTTCATGATTTCCTTGTTTTTAATAGCTGAGTAGTATTCCATTGTGTAAATGCACCACCATGTCTGTATCCATTCCTCAACCGAGGGACATCTGGGTTGTTTCTAACTTCTGACTATTACAAATAAAACTGATAAAAACATGGTTGAACAAATGTCCTTTGGTATACTTCAGCAACTTTTGGATATATGCCTAGGACTGCTCTACCTGGATCTTGAAGTAGCACTATTCCTAATTGTCTGAGAAAGTGCTAGATTGATTTCCAAAGTGGTTGTACAAGTTTACATTTCTACCACCAATGGCAGAGAAACACTTAAAGAGATGCTCAATGCCCTCAGCCTTCAGAGAGATGCAAATCAAAACGACCCCGAGATTTCACCTTACACCCATCAGAATGGCAAAGGTTAAAAACTCAAGTGACAGCACATGCTGGAGAGGTTGTGGAGCATTGGGAACCCTCCTCCATTGCTGCATTGTTTTCTTCTGCGGCCTGATAAAACTGCTCTCCTCTCAGGGAGAGGTGATCAAAGAGCCATCCACTGATTTTATGTCAGAGACAGTCCCTGTTCTCCTTCTAGGCAACCCACATGGATAGTGAGCTGCCATTGGCTACAACTGAGCAGGGTTCTAGGTAATATCCCTGAATGGTTCTTGGTTGGAATATCAGTCTCAGAAATGACCCCTGTGTCCAGGTATTTTTGTTCTGCTTCTCTCCTTGTGGCAGTCCTGTCCCCTCCGTGTCTTACTATCTGCTTTGATTCACTGCTAAGTAGAATCTGCCTGAGGCCCTCTGTGGTAGGCTCCTGTACTGTTTCCTGTGTGCTACTTCTTCCAATGCCCATCCCATTTGTCTTTCTAAGTGAGGATTGATCATCTTACCTAGGGTCCTCCTCTGGCTTAGCTTCTTTAGGTGTACAGAATCAATTATAAGTGATTATTAGACATATAATATAGGATAAACATACTAAAATCTATTCTACATTTTTAAGTGGGTTATTTGGTTTGTTGGTATTTAGTTTCCTGATTTTATTGTATACTTTTGATATTAGTCTTCTGTTGTATGCAGAGTTGGTGAAGATCTTTTTCTAATCTATAGGCTGTTGTTCTGCTCTATTGACAGTGTCCTTTGCTTTGCACAAGATTTTCAATTTTATGAATTCCCATTAATTAATTGTTGATTTTAGTACCTGAGCTTTTGGTGTTCTTTTAGTGAAGTTGTCTCCTGTGCCAATGAGTTCAAGGCTATTCCCCACTTTCTCTTCTATTAGATTTAGTATATTTGCTTTTATATTGAGGTCTTTGATTTACATGGATATGAGTTTTGTGCTGAATCTATTTTCACTCTTCTACATACAGACATCCAGTTAGACCAGCACCATTTGTTGAAGATGCTTAGATATAATTTATTCACTTTCTATCCCCTCTGCAACCTCCTCCCTCATCTTCTAGCAGTTTAATCCACTCTTCTTCTCCCCATTTGACCTTTCCCTAGTTCCCTCATAGGGGAGTATCTCCTCCCTAGTTCCCTCATAGGGGAGTATCTGACCCTAGCTTATCAGGTCTCATCAAGGCTGGGTACAGTGACTGTCTCTGACATGAACTCAGTGGCTGGCTCTTTGATCACCTCCCTTTGTTGGGATGTAGCCTTCCATTGATCATCTTGTCTGTTTTTACTCTAATACCATGAAGTATTTATTAATACTATTTTATAGCTTAAAATCAAGGATGGTGATACTTCCAAAAGTTCTTATGTTGTGCAGGATTGTTTTAGATTTCCTGCTTTCTTTTTAATTTTGCTTATGAAATTGAGAATAGCTCTTTCAAAGTCTGTAAAGGGTTGTGTTAGTATTTTGATGGGAACTGCATTGAATATGTAGATTGCTTTCGTCAGGATAGCCATTTTTATTATGTTAATCCTACTGATCCACGAGCATATGAAATCTTTTCATCTTTTGATATTGGCTTTAATTTCTTTCTTCAAAGACTTGAAGTTCTCATTCAAGTCTTTAACTTTCTTGGTTAGAGTTACACCATTATATTTCATATTTTTTTTGCAACTACTGTGATGGGTGTTTTTTTTTTTTCTCAAATTTCCTTTCTCAGCAAGTTTATTGCTTGCAAAAAGGAGGTATAATGATATTTTGTATTAATTTCATGTCCAGCCACTTTGCTTAAGGTGTGATCAGCTGTCTGAATCTCTGGTAGATTTTTGGGCATCACTCATGTATACTATCATATCATTTGCAAATAAGAGTACTTTGAATTTTCCTTTCTAGTTTGTATTCCCTTGATATGCTTTAATTCTCTTTTTGTTCTAGCTAGAACTTCAAGTACTCTATTGAATAAATAAAGATGTGCAGACTTGTGTTTTCCCTGATAGCTTTAAATTTCTCTGCATTAAATTTGATGTTGGCTAATTGCTTGCTGTATATTATCTTTATTTTGTTTAAGTATACAGCTTGTATCTCTGATCTCTAAGACTTTTAACATGAGGGATGTTGGAATTTGTTAAGATGTTTTTCAACATCTAATGAGATGATCATGTGGATTTTTAGTTTGTTTATATGATGGATTACATTGATTAATTTTTGTACATTTAACCAACCCTGCATCCCTGGGATGAAGCTAGGTTGGTTATGATGGTTTATGCTTTTGATGTGTTCTTAGATTTGGTGTACAAGTACCTCATTTGGTATTTTGCATCAATATTTAAAAGGAAGATTGTTCTAGAATTCTCTTTCTTTGTTGACTCTGTGTGGTTTACTTATCAGAATGACTGTGGCCTCATAGAATGAGTTAGGGAATGTTCCTTCTGATTCTGTTTTGTGGAATAGTTTGAGGAGTATGGGTGTTAGCTCTTCTTTGAAAGTTTGATAGAATTCTGCTCTAAAACAAACTGGCCAAGGGCTTTTATTGGTTGTGAAACTTTTAATGACTGCTTCTACATCTGTAGGTGAAATACTTTTTTTTCTATTTTATCAGACTTCAGCAAAAACAGAAAGAACTGACAGTCTACAAAATCATGGAAAGTGAACAATTCTTTACTCAATGACCCCTGGGTCAGGGAAGAAATAAAGAAAGAAATTAAAGACTTTTTAGAATTCCATGAAAAAGAAGGCACAACATACCTTAACTTTTGGCGCACAAAGACAGCAGGGCTAAGAGGAAATTTCTTAGCACTATGTGTGTTAATAAAGAAATTGGCTAGGAGCAGATGGAAGGTGACCCCTCTTATCAGTGGACTAAGGGAGGGGCAAAGGAGGAGAAGAGGGAGGAAGGGTGGGATTGGGACAGGATGAGGCAAGGGAGGAGGCTACAAAGTGATACAAAGTGAATAAATTGTAATTAATTTAAAAAATAAAATACCCTTTAAAAAATAAAAAAAAAAATGGAAAGATCTAATACTAGCAATTTAAAGGCATACCTGAAAGCTATGGAACAAAAAGAAGAAAACACACCCAAGTGGAGTAGATGACAGAAAATAGTCAAACTCAAGGTCAAAAACAATAAACTGGAATCAAAGAGAACAATACAAAAAAAAAGCAACAAAACCATGTGCTGGTCCTTTGAGAAAATCAAGAAGATAGACAAACCCTTAGTCTAATTAAAAGGCAGAGAAACTCTTCCCAAATTAACAAAATCAGAAATGAAAAAGGAGTCATAACAACAGTCAGGAAATCCAAAGAACCATTAAGTGTTACTTTAAAAGCCTGTACTTCACAAAATTGAAAAATCTAATGAAATTTTATTTCAGTTTTCTTGATTGAAATGTACTATTTTAATTGATCTTTGTCAAAGTGCTCATATATACTTTGTTTATATTTATCTTGTAACAGTTTTAAAGTTTTACTACTTAAAATGTTGTCATAGATATCAAGATTTGCTCATACAGATTCATGAAAGCTATAATTTTACTGGCTTCTAACCCGTTTTCCTTCCCAATTGCTCTGTATAAAACCTCTAGTATAAAATTGAGTGAGGAAGTTGCTTTCTGTCTCCTGTCCTTGATACAGTTAAGTGTTTCACCATTTCTTTGTGCTACCAATACAGCAGAATTAATGTTTAAATGTAAGTCCTTAATCAAGCTGGTAAGTTCTACAGTGAATCACAGTTTATTAAATATTCTTGCCCTATGCTTTCTCTTTGTAATATCTAAGAGCTTGCTTCAAGAAAGTTAGAGATGACTCAATCAAAGTTTCTTTTTTAAACCATGGATTAGGAGGAGAGTGTAATGGTTTCTCTTCCATCTTTATTCCTATGATACAAAAATCTCATTTTTTTTTTGCATTCCTACCCAACCCTACAGGTTAATATCAATATGTATCCCCCTCATTATAGACATTTTTAATATATATTCTAATGTGAAATCCAATTTTATAATGTTTGAATCATTTGCTTGAGTATGTCATTTACTTTTATGCTGAAAAAGGTAGTTGTCTTTTTATCTTTAAAAATATTGAAGAAAATACAAGAATGACTGGCTAAAAAGATATTTGATTTCTTGTTAAATTTAGAAAGCGTTCAACTTCATATTTTCAACATAGTTAAGCATATTTGTTTGAATTGTAAATCCAATGAAGAAATTCCCATAGGTAAACATCCCACTTGCTCTATTCCCGGTAAAAAGACTCATATTCTTTGGAAATCTCAGGACATTCCTTCAGTTGTTAGAACAGAGTAGATCAGGGCAAACTTAGTACAGATTATAATCAGCTAATTATTTAGTAATACACATGAGTGGTATTATTATCTCCAAATACCCAGTTCTCTCAAGAAAATTGAATTGGCGGCAAATAACCTTCTATTGAAAAGCGATAGTTACCTCTTAATCTAGGAGAACAGTGAAATAATTACAAGAATAATTCTTATGAAAAACAAACAAACAAACAAAAACCTCTTGGGAAAAGTTCATTTTCAGAATAAAACAAATTACAGGGTACCACAATAATGCTGGAAAACAAGTTTACTGAACATATCTATTAAGCAATTCAATAAACATTTCACTTTCTCCCAGTTTCATATGATAAAAAGAAACTGTGAAATGAATTGACCCCAATGTGCAGTTGAGTATGAAACTCCTGGGATGATGCTGGGCTTGTGGCTGGAGACATTTATGGCTAAAAAGAGTCAGCCTAAAATCTGTGTTTCTATGAGTGAAGAACTCAGAGCAACACAGAAAGAAGTGGAGAAAGAAAATTATATCTCTACATTGTTCAGATATTAATTTATTTACTTCAAGAAGGAAGACTCTGGCCAAAATGCTCAATCCCTATTCAAAAAGGCAAAGAGGATGGACATCAGAAGAAGGAGAAAACAGAGAACAGGACAGGAGCCTGCCACAGAGAGCCTCTGAAAGGCTCTGCCCTGCAGGAAATCAAAGCAGATGCTAAGACTTACGGCCAACCTTTGGGCAGAGTACCGGGAATCTTATGAAAGTAGTAGGAAACAGTAAGACCTGGAGAGGATAGGAACACCACAAGGAGAGCAACAGAAAAACAACAACAAAAAAATTTGGGGCACTGAATTTCTGAGACTGATACTTCAACCAAGGACCATTCATAGAGATAACCTAGACCCCCAGCATAGATGTAGTCCATCTATGCAGTTCAGTTTCCAAATGGGTTCCATAGTAATGGGAACAGAGACTGTCTCTGATATGAACTGATTGGCTTGCTCTTTGATCACCTCCCCCCATAAGGGGGAGCAGCCTTACCAGACCACGGAGGAAGACAATTCAGCCAGTCCTGAGACCTGATAGGCTAGGATCAGAAGGAATGAGAGGAAGACCTCCCCTATCAGTGGACTGGGGGAGGGGCATGGGTTGAGAAGGGGGAGAGAGGGTGGTATTTGGAGGGGAGAAAGCTACAGGGGGGATACAAATTGAATAAATTGTAATTAATTCAAAATAAATAAGAAATTACTTCATTTTAATGATGTTTACAAGAAGATGTAGTCTTGGAAATATCATACAAGCAATAAATTTACTCTCTAGATCTCAGACTGACAGTTTATCCCATTGTGTTTACTGCAAGAATTTGAAATATGTAAGAGTAAAAGTTTCTATCACCTGTTCACCCTGAATACCTTGATTATAGAACATAATTACTAAGAATTTTGCTTTTCCTCTTCAGCTGTGCATTTCATTTTAACTACTTTTTTTTTCAAAATTATCAAAAACAAATTGCCTATGATGTAATATTTAATTCAAGAAAAAGTTTTCAGGTCCATAAGAGATATTCAACTCTTATGCATTTACTTACCCTTTTAATAGTCTACCTCTCTGTGGAATTCAAGCCATACAATTGCGAGCACATTTGTTTACTGTCATTCTTCTATGGCCAATGTATATAATTAACTACGTTTAAAAATAAGCCCTGTAAATTTTGCAATTGTCATTCAATTTTCTTTTTCTTGACAGTGTCATACACATATAGCTTCATGTCTTTTCTATCTTTTTGTATTGCTAACCCAATTTGCACAAATATTTTGTTTATGTATTGTGCCAAACTAATAAGATATTCTTATTGGGAAAAAAAAATAAAACTCTTCAAGTTTATTGAATTGTCAGGATATAATGAAAATGTATTAAAATGAAAAAAATTATTTTTTAATTATACAATTTTGATTTGAGGCTATAATATAATATGTAATTCCTTATTTCTTTTTCTCAGTTCTAACTTTCATACTTTTCACTTTTTGAGTGCACACCCTCTTATTTTTCTTTTATTATTGTTGCTCATTAGTGTGTCTGTGTGTGTGTGTGTGTGTGTGTGTGTGTGTGTGTACTTATGTACTAAATACATAAGTACAACCTGCTTGTTCTCTATCATGTTACTGTACGGATAAGCTTTCAGGGCTGACCGCTGATATTCGATTACCAATTGGTATACTCTTTTCTTTCAGAGTTCCTTAGTTGCCTGTAATTCTTTGTATAGTGTTGAGGCATATACTTTTTGCCCCATCCACCTTGCCTTGTCTATTGATGTTATCCTTGTTTAGCTATTGTTAGTGAGACTTTAGGGTTGTAGCTTCTGACATTCATAGGAGACACAATCTCAGGGTAAACTCCCTGTTCCTCAGCCTCATAGAATCATTATGTCTCTTCTTCTGAAATGACCTATGGACTTTAGGTGCAGAAGTTATGCTGTAAATGTATTAGTTGCGACTTGGCAGTACAACTCTGCAATTTGCTTGGGTGTGGTTTTCTGTAACAGTATTGTTCTGTTACAAAGAGAAGCTTCCTTGATGAAGGTTGTGAAATAGACATATATCAAATACTTTAATGTTTTATCTGTAATAAAACATCTATTTAACTCATCAGTGCAATATATATCTAAATATCAATATATAAAAATATACATTATTTGAGTAATATAATTTCTTTTTTAATTTCATATGTTATGTGAAGAGATTTAAGCATCACATATATTTTAACATGTTATTATCTATGTTGGGTTCCTTTATCTGATAATTCTGATATGTTAACAATATATTTAGAAATTTGAATTTATGAATGAGTCTCTTGTCGTCAGGTATGTATATCTACATCATGGGTATGTCTATTCAGTGGAAGGTCAGAAGAGGGTGTTAAATCCCCTGTTTCTGGAGTTACAGTCATTTGGGTGCCACCATAAATTTGCTGGGAATGAAATCCAGGACTTCTGAAAGAGCAACATATAGTATTAATATCTAAGCCATTTCTACAGACCATAACGTGGTGACCAAAAAAATAATCTTCCGGAGAGGCTATTCAGTCAGCTAATTACTTGATCTGAAAACTGTGGTGGTTTTTTTGTTTGTTTGTTTGTTTTGTTTTTTGTTGTTGTTGTTTTTTTGTTTTTTTTGTTTTTGTTTTTTTTTTTTTTTTACACATGAGACCCTACCATAAACAGGCTATCTATATTTGAGAATTGTATTACTATCATGGATAAAATGAAAGTTGTTGTTTACGTCAGACTGGGATTTTTTTTTAATTTTTTATTAATTACACTTTATTCATTTTGTATCCCCCCATAAGCCCCTCCCTCCTCCCCTCCCAATCCCACCCTCCCTCCCCTTTCTGCATAAATGCCACTCCCCAAGTCCACTGATAGGGGAGATTCCCTTCCCCTTTCTGATCCTAGTCTATCAGTTCTCATCAAAAGTGGCTGCATTGTCCTCTACCATGGCCTGGTAAGGCCACTCCCCCCTCAGGGGGAGGTGACCAAAGAGCAGGCCAATCAGATTATGTCAGAGGCAGTCCCTCTTCCCATTACTATGTAACCCACTTGGACACTGAACTGCCATGGGCCATATCTGTGCAGGGGCTCCAGGCCACCTCAACGAATAGTCCTTGGTTAGAGTATGAGTCTCTGGGAAGTTCCCTGTGTTCAAATTATCTTGTTCTGTTGCTCTGCTTGTGGAGTTCCCGTCCCCTCCAGCTCTTACTATTTCCCACTTCTTTCATAAAATTCCATTCACTCTGCCCATCAGTTGTCCATCAGGCTCAGCATCTGCTTTGATAGTCTATACTGCAGAGGCTTTCAGAGGCCCACTGTGGCAGATTCCAAGGTTGTTTCCTGTTTTCTTCTGGCTTTCAGAGGCCTTCTGTAGCAGAAGAGAGGACCCTAACTAAAATGTTCAATCCCCATCCTGAAAGGCAAAGAGGATGGACATCAGAAGAAAAAAGAAAATAGGAAACAACCTCAGAACCTGCTACAGAGGGATTTTTTTTTATAACTCCTGTGTAACAAGACTGCATTAGAAAAGTTACTATCAGCTACTATAAAACAGTAGAAAATGTCTTACAGAGGAAGCCTGAAATTATTTTCTCTTTACCCCTTCCTAAAACGAATAAATGCAATAAAGGAATTTTAAAAAACTAAGGGACGTGTATTTTTGATTGTGAGCCTTGCCTTTGATGGATGAGCCATCCCTCTGACACTTTTGCCTGCTTTTAGAACCCTATCCTTCCTATTGGTTGCCTCATACTTCAACATGATACACCATGTTTGGTTTATATTCTGGGAAGCCTAACCTTTAGGAATGGAAAGGGACAAGGAGAGGAGCTGGGGAGAGAGGAAGTGCTGGGAATCGACTGAAAGGAGAGAAGGAAGGGGTAGCTGTGGTTGGTATGTAATATATGAGAGAAAAATAAATAAAAAAAGAAAAAGAAAATAGAAGAAGAAAAGCTGGAAATCCCCTTGTATATGAATAGTCAGCTTCTCAAAGAGTTATGCAATGAAAATTTTAACTCAAAAACAAAACAAAACAAAGCAAAATAAAACTGGAAACTGAGGTAGCATGGGAAGAACCACTGAGAAGCCTACCCGAGACCAAACAGCAGTAGATGATCATTGTAGCTGCCTTGGGTACCTGTAACCACAATAGAATTTTCCTGGTGTATGGTTTCTGTGTCTGGATTTACTCTCCTGATCTTTAAAGAGGAGTTGGCTTTAATTATGCCAGCGAAAGTAGTTCTGCTTTGTATCCTTACATAACCGTGGTTTTATCTGGCTGCTTTTTAACCTTATGGATTTAGTTTATTGTTCCTAAATCCAGAAATGGCTTCACATGGAGACTTGCAGCAGTTTAGCTGCCATTGCTCCAGTTTCCCATGCCCCCAAACTATTTCTTAGTAGTCTGCAAATATATATAAAAATAAATAAATGAACTGTTTCCAGTTGAGGGCATCATATGACTAAATTTCAGGCTAGAATACGGGAGGTATATATCTGAATATTGAGACATGGTGTAGATATCCAGAATACTTGATCTCAAATAATAGGTGATGATGACGGCAATATGGATTAAGCAGTTCAGAAGACACCTAGTCCCAAGAAAGTTTTGAGGCATCAAGGAATAAAACACCAAGAGAAAGATTGATGTGTGTGATTATGTTTGCAGGCATGTGTGCCAAAGTCTATACACCTAAGTGTGTTAATGCTTGGTGATGCTATCATGGAAAATATTTTGCCACTTTTGATGCTAATTGCTAATTTTTATCTAAACTGTTTAAGTGTGTACATTCAATATCTAAAGTAGTTGTTTAATGTTTGTTTTATGTACAGCTCTTGATTCCTGAACATGATGTCTATATGATCTTTGAAAAGAAAACTTAGCGCTGGGGGCCCTGCAGAGACTGATACTCCAACCAAGGACAGTGCATGGAGAGAACCTAAAACCCCTGCTCAAATGTAGCCCATAGACTCAGTATTCAAGTTGGGTCCCAAATAAGGGGAGCAGAGGCTGTCTCTGACATGAACTCAGTGACAGGCTTTTTGATCACCTCCACGTGGGGGGAGCAGCCTTGCCAGGCTACAGAGGAAGACAATGCAGCAAGTCCTGATGAGATCTGATAGGCTAGGGTCAGATAAAAGGGGAAGAGGACCTCCCTTTTCAGTGGACTACAGGAGGGACATAGGGGGAGAAAAGAGAGGAAGGGTGGGATTGGGGGGAGACAGCCAGGATACAAATTGATTAAACTGATTAAATATGATAATAATTAAAAAGGAAAAAAACAAAAGAATACCTTTTAAAAGTAATTTCATGTGAAGAAAAAAAAATAATGGCAAAAAAATGTATCTGCTGACTTATAAATCCATCAGTGGGTTAAATCAGTGATAAATTCACAGCCCTAATGACTGAATCACCTCAGAAAGTGTCCAGAGGTGTGGCTTACTTCTCATTTAGACTTCTTGCTGCCCAATCAAGTTGACATTTTAAATTAATCACCACAACTGAATTAATGTTTTATAAATATGATGATAATTAACCAGTTTTAGATATAGAATATCACATAAATCTTTAACTCTAAGTCAAAAAAACTGTCAGGTGTTTGTGATATTTGTGTTAGTACACACAAGGAGCACACATATAAAAATAGAACAAAAACTATACAGTGCAGTGAAATTAAACTGATATGACTGAAATGAAAAAGTTATTTCATTCAGTGTTTCATTCATTTATCCATGTTTTTCATCATTATGAATATTAAGAAATATTTCAATATCCCTCTTCCAGGGAATAGATATAATTATAGGTAAATAAAAAATTTCAAAGCCTTAATTTATAATAACATATAACATATCATTTACTACCTAGGTGTTCTTTACTATATGTATCATGGTGTAATGTTCTTGTGGAATGCACAATTTCTCCTTGTTCATTCAAATGCTGGTTTCTCTACCCCACTATCTGTTTTCAGTCTGGACATTACATTGTGATGCTTATTCTAAGTTTGAGAAAACCTGCCACCATTTGTTCTCTATAGTGCCAACTACATATCAAATCAGTGCTGTGTAATGGGGAGAATAGGGTGGGACTTCCTTGTCCAGAGGGGAGGAGAAGGAAGCAAGTGGAGGAGTATAAGTACGGAGATCAGCAGGAGAGGATATGGAACAATGAGGAGAGATGAACCAGACCTAACAGAACCAAAATATCTGGGCACAGGGTTTTTTCTGAGACTGATACTCGAACCAAGGACCATGAATGGAGATAACCTAGAATCTCTGCTCAGCTGTAGCCGATGGCAGCCCAGTCTCCAAGTGGGAGGCCCTAGTAAGGGGAACAGGGACTGTCTCTGACATGAACTCATTGGCTGGCTCTTTGACCATCTCCCTGATGGGGGAGCAGCCTTGCCAGGTCACAGAGGAAGACAATGCAGCCAGTCCTAATGAGACCTGATAACCTAGGGTCAGATGGAATGGGAGGAGGACCTTCCCTATCTGTGGACTTGGAGAGGGGAATAGGGAGAGAAGAAGGCTGGAGGGTTAAATTGGAATGAGATAAGGGAGGGAGAGTGAGACTGGAATGGAAGGAAGAAGGGGGCTACATCTGGGATACAAAGTGAATAAACTGTAATTAATATAAAAATAATTTTAGAAAAGATATGACTAAAAGCAAGAATAATGTGAGAAATCTGAAGGGGAGGAAATTACGCAGGCTTGAAGGTTTAGGATGCAGTAACTATTGTCCAACATTGTGCTCTAGGTTAGCTAAGTAAAACCTCATCTCCTCTTTGCCTTTTAAGATAGAGATTGAGCATTTTAATCAGGGTCCTCCTTCTTGATTACTTTTTTAGATGTAAAGATTTTAGTGGGTTTATCCTATATTATATGTCTATATGAGTGAGTATATAGTGTATATGTCTTTCTGCTTCTGGGACATCTCACTCAGGATGATCCTTTACAGGTCCCACCATTTACCTGCAAATTTCATAATTTCCTCATTTTTCATTGCTGAGTAATATTCCATTGTGTAGATGTACCACAATTTCTGTACCCATTCTTCAGTTGAGGGGCATCTGGGTTGTTTCCAGCTTCTGGCTATTACAAATAAAACTGCTACAAACATGGTTGAGGAAATGTCCTTATTGTGTATTTGAGCCTCTTTTGAATGTATGCCTAGGAGTGGTATGGCTGGATGTTGAGGAAGCGCTATTCCTAGTTGTCTGAGAAAGCCAACAGACTGATTTCCAGAGTGGTTGTACAAGTTTACATTACCACCAGCAATGGAGGAGGGTTCTCCTTTCTCCACAACCTCTCCAGCATATACCTGCCACAGAGGGCCTCTGAAAGTCTCTGCCTTGAAGACTATCAAAGCAGATGCTGAGACTTATGGCCCAGTGTTGGGCAGAGTGCATGGAATCTTATGTAAGAAGTGGAAATAGTATGATCTGGAGAGGACAGGAACTCCACAAGGAGAGCAACAGAACCAGAAATTTGAACACAGGGGTCTTTCCAGGGACTCATACTCTAACCAAGTACCATGCATGGAGATAACCTAAAAGCCCTGCACAGATGTAGCCCATGGCAGTTCAGTGTCCAAGTGGGTTCCATCGTAATGGGAAGAGGGACTGTCTCTGACATAAACTGATTGGCCTGCTCTTTGATCACCTTCCCCTGAGGGGGAAGCAGCATTACCAGGCCACAGAAGATGACAATGTAGCCACTCCTGATGAGAACTGATAGACTAAGATCAGAAGTAAGGAGAGGGGACTTGCCTGAGGGGCATGTGTGAAGAAGGGGGAGTGAAGGTGGGATTAGGAGGGGAGGAGGGAGGGGTTTATGGGGGGATACAAATTGAATAATGTGTAATTAATAGAAGTTAAAAAAAAACTTAGTCTCTGTGTGGTGATTGTGATATAGAGATGGTTTAGGAATAACTGTTGCTTAACTAAAAAAGAAATCAATAATAAATATTAATAACCAACAACATTGTATAGATGCATGTAAACATTTATACATTTATACATATGTTAAATATTATATTATAGTATTTAAATTATACATTTGCTGATTTTACAGTGACATTCTATTGATATTATGAACACAAATTTTTCAAATTCAGAGAAATGTGGTTTTCTCCAGTTCATTTTTAATACTAATAACTGAAATTATTTACGTGTATGTTTTTGCAGATGTGAATTACAGAGAAACAATTGCTTATGTCAGTGCAATATGATAATGTGATGAACAGTTTTGTGTCATTAGATATCTATGTCAAAAGTTAGTGATTTTGCTTGAATAAAATGTTTGAGTTATTGTTGACTAATCTACACTGTGAGGATCACATTGTATATGTTTTCAGTACTTTGTTTAGCCCATAAATTATATTGAAATGCATAATGATTCATTACAATACAGTCTTTCATATAAGCTTGTTGTCCATTGAGCTGGACACAGTGGATACAATGATAGTAAATCTACTTCTCTGTCGAGTTTCTCTATTTACATATTAGTGGGAAATTAGTAATTAGCAATATATCCCAGTTAATTTAATGTGAATGGTCAGGATCTTTACTCTCCTTTTCTTAATTTTATGTAATAGTTCTCCTGACCTTCAACTAGCAAGGAAGTATTACCCATGGGAATATGAAAACTGAAGTTCCTCTTCATGGACATGCAAAGTATTGTTAATGCCATTGTGTATATTTTAGAGAGCAAAGAATGTTGTGAGATTGTTTTCTATGTATCAGATTCATATGGTACTAAATCACTGTGTGAATGTGCACTGTTGTGGTTTGAGCTACAAATGGAACTCAGCAATAATATTTCTACCTTTTCTTTTATGAATAGAAACTTCAAACATAAAATAAACACTTAAAATTGCTTTTTCTCTCAACATGCAGGAAGAGAAACAATTTTCTGAAGTTAATAACATTTCTGCTGGGGCTATGGGGAAATCATGCAAAGTTAAGCTGCACAGCACAGAAGCCTGCTCAACAAAAAACTTTCTGAAACTTCTGTTACTTTTTCCTTTTTAATTTTATTGTTCTTTCAGATTTAAGGTACATTTCAAAGTAAATGTCCTTTGTTTGAACTTGGTTGTCTTGCACATCTTGTAGAAGCATACATTTCTGCTTGGAGAAGCAGACACACACCCTTACATCAAGTGCATTCATGAAAGAAATGAGACTTTCAAAATGTGGCCTTTGACTTTTGTAAAATGTGAGTTCTCTTGCTTTTTAACATTTCTCCCTTAAAAATGAGAAAAAAATTATTTTATAGGTTTTACTTTTTAGAGGAAGACATTATTTTTCCAATTTAGGATTTTTTGTAATGCCATGGATGCTTTATTTTCATATTGCAGTATTTACAAAGAAAAAAAAAACACTCTTTGGAAATAAATGTAATTTAGGATTTCAGCATCTTATGAACAATAGAATCTATGTTTCTGAAGTTGCCAGTTCTCTATGCCTTTGTGACAGCCAGAGATCAACTTGTATGACAGCCATCTTTATAAAGGCAGCATTTTTTTTTCATAATAGTTTTATTCATGAAAATGTATAATTGAAAAACAACCTAAATATCCACCAATAAGTGTAAGGGCCTAGAAAATTTCACATTTTTCTTTTTCAATTAATTTTTTTATAAATTACAGTATGTTCAGTTTGTATCCCAGCAGTAGCCCCCTCCCACATGCCCTTCCAATTCCAACCTCCTTCCTCTTCTTCTCCCATGCCTCTCCCCAGTCCACTGATAGGAGAGGTCCTCCTTCCCTTCCATCTGATCCTAGCCTATCAGGCTGCATTGTCTTCCTCTGTGGCCTGGCAAGGCTGCTCCCCCGTCAGGGCGAGGTGATCAAAGAGACAGCCACATGAGTTCAATGTCAGAGAGTGTCCCTGTTCCTATTATTAGGGAGCCCTCTTGGACACTGAGATGCCATAGCTTTTCTTTGCAGGGGTTCTACGTTATCTCCATGCATGGTCCTGGTTTGTAGTATCAGTCTCAGAAAAGACCCCTGTGCCCAGATATTTGGTTCTCTAGCTCTCCCTGTGGATCTCTTGTTCCTTCCAGATCTTTCTATCTTCCCCTTCTTTCAAAAATTCCCTGCACTCTCCTTGAGGTGTCCATGTGAAAAGTATACTTGATATTCATATGATGACCATCAGTAAAGAAGCATTTTTGAAGTGGAGGCGTTAAGTTATCATTAGTTTTCTCACCCTTTCTTAAACATTTTTAAACACCGTGAAGTTTTTTAAACATTGTTACAATCACTTTAAGGTATAAATAAGCCATATGACTCTCTGTGGTAGAATTGGTTTTATTTTTGATACGTTTTGGGAAACTCAATTTTTCATTAAGATACACTATTGAATTACTTTACATTAAAGATAACATTTCCAGCATAATTTTCCATATTTTCCTATTTACTTCAACGATCACTATCATAGTACACCTGTATACAAGAGCGAATCAAGTTGCCCTCTGCACTTCACGAATGTCTCTGCTATTGAGTAGTTAATGGAGTCAGTAAGTCTCTCCATTTTGTTATCCATTGTTCAGCACTTTTGTTTGATTCTCACTCTAAAGGGGTTATTAGGAACCAGATTTAACAGAAAAACTGAAGGTCTGAAATGATAAGGCATAGCACTTTCTGCGCTTCACGGCCAGTGTAATGTGTTTGACTCCAGGGTCTGGGCTTACCTTGGTGGCTAGACAGTCCTAAAATCTATTTTCCTTTCCTGTTTCAGGAAATGGTATGCTCTTTAGAAACTATTTTCTTTTCAGGAAGAAAAATTAGTTCAGAATAAGTAATACAGTATGGTTGGAATTGTTGTCTTGCACCAAGTACTTCCTGGCAGTTCTATGTATTTTATGAAATACAGTCCATTACCGTAAATCATGTCAGAGTTTTCTGCAAAAGCTAATACATTTTCAAAATTTCTACAGTATTTCCTTGGATCATTCATTTATTATAGAACGATACTGTTTTCCAAATGTGTCTGTTGGAGCCACCACTAACTTCCAGGTTTTCTCTTTCCAATAAGTGAAAGTTACAAATTATTTTATTTCTTTGGTTTGGGTTTAATTACTCAGTTCTTTGCTAATAAATAGAAGAACTGAAACAATTGACTATTGACCACTTGGCTCAACCACGCAAACATAGTTCCCCCTCGGAATAGTTAATACTGACCATCTGTTAAAGTTTTAAGTTTATTGAATAGAACTCATATTCTCAAAAAGTAATTCACTAAATTATAGTTTTTCATGCTCCCTTTGTGCCAGGTTTCCTCTACTTTCGTAAGGAATTTGGTTACACTGATACATTTTTCTTGTTTTATATAGTAATTCTCCATAATATTTTCATTTACAACCAAGAAAAATAAGTAGCTGCCACTTTGACTTCAACATTTTTTAGAGACTTATTTTAGCTGAATGACTATAAGTAACACATGTAGTAGGACATAATTTTTAACATCGCAGGTTAAATAGTCAAGTTCAACTGCACAGTGAAACTTAATCTCAACAAATAAATAAAAAAGAAACAAAATAAACAAACAAATCATTCTGTTGAAAAAAAAGCAATAGAATAATTCTATAATTATTTTCCAAACATTTCTTTACATTTGTATACCTGGATAAAGTTAGGACATATTTGTCCAAACAGAAATTCTCCTCTTGGTTTTCTCCATTTTTTTTTCCCATGCTGAAATAAAAAAAAAAAAGATACAAGTGGGCAGGGAAATAAGTTCTTTAATATATCTATTTATTTACTTACATATTACAATTTATTCACTTTGTATCACAGCTGTAGCCTCCTCCCTCCTCTCCTGCCAGTCCTACCTACTCTTCCTCTTCTCACACCACAAAATCTAAGATCAACAATCAGTAAATGGAACCTCATGAAACGTAAAAGCTTCTGTAAAGCAAAGGACACTCATCAGAACAAAACAACAACCTTTATACTGGGCAAAGATCTTCACCAACCTTACATTTGACAAAGGGCTAATATCGAGAATATATACAGAACTGAAGAAGTTAAATACCAACAAAACAAGTAATCCAATTTAAAAAATGATGTACACAGCTAAGCAGAGTTCTCAACAGAGGAATATTGAATGGCAAAGAAACACTTAAAGAAATGCTCAATATCCTTGGTTATCCAAGAAATGCAAATCACTTCACACCCATCAGTATGGCTAAGATAAAAAACTCAAGGTATGACATATGCTAGAGGGGTGTGGAGAAAGGGGAACCCTCCTCCATTACTGGTGGGAATGCAAACTTGTACAACCACTTTAGAAATCAATCTGGCTCTTTCTCAGATAATTAGGAATAGTGCTACCTCAAGACCCTGCTATACCACTCCTGAGCATATATCCAAAAGATGCTCAACTATACAAAAAGGACATTTGTTCAGCTATGTTCAAAGCAGCTTCATTTGTAATAGCCAGAATCTGGAAACAAGCTAGATGTCCCTCAATGGAAGAATGGATGCAGAGATTGTGGTACATTTACACAATGCAATACTACTCAGCAATTAAAAACAAGGAAATCATGAAATTTGCAGGCAGTTGGTGGGAAATAGAAAAGATCATCATGAATGACATAACCCAGAAGCAGAAAGACACATATGGGATATACTCACATATAAGTGGACATAAGCCTTGTAATAGGATAAACATACTAAAATCTACAAGTCCTAAAGAAGCTAAACAACAAGGAGGAGCCTAAAGAAGAGGCTGAAACCTCACTCAAAGGGCAAACTGGATAGACATTAGAAGTAGGAGAAGGTAAGGAACAATACAGGAGCCTTCCACAGGGTGCCTCTGAAAGACTTTACCATCAGGGCATCGAAGGTGATACTGAGACTCATTTTCAAGGTTTGGGCAGTAAAGGAAAGCTTATGGAGGAAGAAGGAGACAGAAAAATCTGGAGGGTACAGGAGCTCCACATGGAGACTAACAGAGCCAACAAACAAACAAACAAACAAAACAAAACAAAAACAGGGAGCCTGCAGAGACTGATAATCTAACCAAGGACAGACCATGCATGGAGAGGACACAGACCCTCTGCTTAGAGGAAGGTCATAGACTGCTCAGTTTCCAAGTGGGTTCCCTAGTAAGGGGTCCAGCGCCTATCTCTGACCTGAACTCAGTGGCCAGCTCTTTGATCACCCACCCCCTCCTGAGAGGAGTAGCCTTGCCTGGCCACAGAGGAAGATGATGCAGCCAGTCCTGATGAAACCTGATAGACTAGGGTCAGATAGAAGGGGAGGAGGACCTCCCTATCAGTGATTTGTACAGTTTTGTTAACTAATCTCTATGTGTATTTTCATCACTGAGGTTTTTATTAACTATATTTGTTTTATGGAATTTTTTTTTACTTTTTTTTATACGAGTTTTGGTTGTATTCTTCTCTTCCAACCCATCTCAGATTCTCCCAACCTCTCTATAAATCAAACTTAATTTCTTCTCTCCCTCTCTCAATAAATAAACAAATAAAACCTAACAAATAATCAAACAAAATGAAGGTTTCAAAAATAAATAAGCACAAACCCCCAATAAGACAAAAAATATAACAAAGGAAACTAAGGCACAGTTTGCATGCACATACACAAACAGGAGTTGTATTGGCCAACCCCTTCTGGTTGTTACAGCTGTCCTGGCCTGTTGCAAATACACCGGTGGCATTTCATTGGCAAAACCTGTTCTCGTTCTTTCCCATGGATATCATTTGCAAATGGTCTTCTGGTTAGTGTGGGGCCTCTGTGTCCACTTACCCTTTTCCTTCTGAGGCAGTTTATGCTATGAACTAGTTTATTCCTTTGAGCACACTTTTAGAGCTTCTGTGAGTTCGTATGTGTGTCAGTCCTGTGGTGTCTGGAAACACTGTTTTCTGGGAGTCATTACTACCTCTGTATCTCATGAAATTTCTACCTCCTCTGCTACATGTGTTCCTGAGCCTTGAGTGGACAGGGTTGTTAGAGACCTCTCATCGATAGTTTTATAATGTATATAATACATTATATCTATTCTCAACCTTCTTTTCTCCCCAAACCCCATTGAGCTTCCCACACCTTTGCCCTGCTACTTTACAGATCTATTTCTCACCTTTTTTTTTTTTTTTTTTTTGCCTTTGTTTTGCAACCCGGTGGTTATGGCAGAGCTATTTGTGTGGCCATGCATTTAGAACTATCCACTGGACCCTTTTGGAATCACCAGTGAATACACAACTGAAGACTGTAACTCTGCCTTTTCCAGATAATGTCAGAGGTCGTCAGTAGGGCTAAGGCCTCATGAGTTTCTACCTTATCGCTATTGACAGGCCCTTTCTTGTGCAGGTCCAGTGGATGTAACCACAGCTGCTGTGGGTACAGGATTACAATGGCTGTGTTATTTCTGGAGGATAGACTTTTCAACACTTCCCTCTGCCTCACAGCTGTTATGATCTTTTTGTTATGTGTTCTATAATATTCATTGAGCTCTCAACTTTCAGTTTACCATGGTGGCATAACAGTATTTGGTTTTGAAACAGTTAGTATTGGGACTAAAGATATGGATTAAGTGGTTAGCTGTGTCTTTAAACACATTCCACTTATTTGTTCATAGGGGGAAAATGTGCCATAGCACATCTTTGTAAGTCAGAAAGCAAACTTCAGAAACTGGTTCTCTCCTGCTGATCTCATGTCATCAGATTTGGCAGCAAGAGCTTTTACCTGGTGAACCATCTCATAGTCAATGAGTCTTTTGATGTGTGAATTTAGTGTTCTATGTCAGAGGCCCAATGTGGTATGTTGCCAGGGAAAAGGTCAGAGTCAGAGAGTACAGAGTACAGAGAAAAAGTACTTCAGGACTACTCAGCAGCTACTCCTGGAACAGTGTAGCTGCAGGTCATCACCAGAATCAGTGTGTCTTAAGTCTCTTATCAAATTGAGCACAATTTATTAGATAGTGTCACAAATTTGAAAGGGACAGATATCTTGTATTTTAAATCTTATAGAATGATCAATAGTTTAAAGTTTTTTTGTGAAATTATTTGTAATCCTATTTCTTTCTTTAAATATTTGAAAAAGTGAATTAGATTTTCATATTGTGAATGCCAAATATGGTACAAATAAAAATTTTATTTAGTACAACAAACACCTATTTAAATTTTACTGTAAATCAGATGTTTTGTTTACAGGTTTATACAGAGTTAAGATGAGATATGAACTCTCACATTTAATTTATTCCAATAGAAAAGGATACAAAACAAATGATAATTAATTATAATGGGCATTTTAGTAGAATCAAGCAGCCATAAAGGGTTAGCATTACAAATCTGAATATTGCCTTTGGACACTCACACAGTAATTTACATAAAATAATTTTTTATTTTTTAATTATTTTTTATTTTTTCATATTAATTACATTTTATTAGCTTTGCATCCCAGCTGTAGCCCCCTCCCTCATTCCTCCCAATCCCACCATTCCTACCTCATCTCCTCCCATGCCCCTCTCCAAGTCCCCTGATAGGGGAGGTCCACCTCCCCTTCCATCTGACCCTAGTTTATCAGGTCTCATCAGGACTGGCTGCAATGTCCTCCTCTGTGTCCTGGCAAGGCTGCTCCTCCCTCAGAGAAGGGCAGTAGTCAAAGAGTCAGCCACTGAGTTCATATCAGAGATAGTCCCTCTTCCACTTACTAGGGAACCCACTTGTATATTGAGCTGCCATGGGCTACATCTGAGCAGGATTCTAGGTTATATCCATGAATCTACCTTGGTTAGAGTATCAGTCTCAGAAAATACCCCTGTGCCCAGATATTTTGGTTCTGTTGCTCTCCTTGTGGAGCTCCTGTACTCTCCTGTTCTTACTCACTACCTCTTCTTTCATATGAATCCCTGCATTCTGCTCAAAGTTTGGTTATAGTCTCAGCATCTGCTTTTATACAATGCTCTGTAGAGTCTTTCAGAGGCCCTCAGTGGTAGGCTCCTGTCTTGTTTCTTGTTTTCTCCTTCTTTCAATGTCCTTCGCCTTTGTGTCTGTGTGTGTGTTTTAATTTAATTTTATTTTTTATTATTAGTTACATTTTATTTACTCTGTATCCCATCTGTATCCCTCTCCCTCATTCCCTCCCTAACCCACCTTCCCTCTCTCATCTCCTCCCAGCCCCTTTCCAAGTCCACTGATTGGGGAGGACCTCCTCCCCTTTCATCTGACCCTGTTTTATCAGGTATCTTCAGGACTGGCTACAAATTCCTCCTCTGTGGCCTAGCAGAACTGCTCCTCCCTTGGGGGGTGGGGAGGTCAAATAGTCTGCCATTGAGTTCCTGTCAGAAATAGTCCCTGTTCCCCTTACTATGGGAAACCAATTGGTTACTGAGCTACCATGGGCTACATCTGAGCAGAGGTTCTAGGTTATATCCAAACATGGTCCTTGGTGGAATGTCAGTCTCAGAAAAGACCCTGTGCCCAGATATATCTGGTCCTTGTGGAGCTCCTATCCTTTCCACGTCATACTAACTCCCCTTCTTTCATATGATTCCTTGCACTCTGCTGAAGGTTTGGTTATGAATGTTAGTATCTGCTTTGATACACTGCTAGGTAGAGTCTTTCAGAGGCCCTCTGCGGTAGGCTCCTGTCCTATGTCCAATGCACAGCCCATTTTTCTTTCTAAGTGAGGATTGATCATCCTACTTTGTGTTTTAAGAAATGAAAAACCATGTGTTCATTCTCTATGGAAATAATATCTAAAGTTTCTTCAACCATGGTACAAAGATGGTAATGAGTGAAAGACCATGATATGTCTCCAGTGAGTTTATGTCAGGGTGTGAAAGCACCAGCCCTCTGGATGTCACCATACTTGCAGCAAAGACCTCAACTCATGCAGCTTGTGGAGTCATATGCAAACCCGGCAAGCTTAAACACAGTGAAACTGCTAAGAAAAAACGTCTGGCATTTTCTTTCACAAATGTTAGTTTCAGAATAAACCATCATAATTTGGGGAAGAAGATAACCCTAAATGTAATAAAACTGTTCAATATGTTTCACAAATGAAGATGAGAGACACTTCCAAACTTTCAAAGACTCAGGCCATATGCTACCCATATATCTTTTTCTAAAAAGAGAATGCTTCATGAAGTATTACAGTCTAAGTGAGACACAACCTCTTCCAAAGTTACATTTGCAAGCACATTGGAGAAATTTAACAACCAATACAGAAGCAGAAAATTAAACCTAACTTGTATGCGTTTAGTAACTCCTATGTTAAGCAGACAGCTATCCCAGCACTGAGGAGATTGCTCATCCTTACAACAGTCATGCCACCCAGGGACAGCTTCAGTATTTGGGTCATGAATTCGTTAGTATATAAGGATCATTTCCTACATAGGAATTCAGAATAAAACATTCCTCTTCTGTCAACATAGGACCCATGGACCAACTTGTATTTCTGGACTATTCAGTTCATTAAATAGGAAAATTCAGTGTCCAATACTGTCTTCAATTTTGTATTATGATAACAGTCTGGCATATTATAACAAAACTGATATCTGCAAATGATATAGAAAATTTCCATCCATTTTAATTAAATGTATTTCCTATATTTTCTGAATTATTGAGTCATTTTATTATTTTATTTTTTGATATTTATTTCTGACTAAAGAAAACGGTCAATAAGAGCATGTAGCTTTAAGGTTATGAAGTTTGTTTTTTTTTTTCATTATAATTTATTCATTGTGTACACCTGCTGTATCTCCCTCCCTTATCTCTGCTGGGATCCACTCCATCCCTCTTCCTGCCCCATGTCCTTCCCCTAGTCCACTGATACACAAGGACCTTACCCCCTACTCTCTGACCCTCCCCTATCAGGTCTCATCAAGATTGTCTGGAGCCTCTTTCGCTGTGGCCTAGTTATGCTACCTCACCAGGGGGAAGTAATCAAAGAACCAGACACTGAATACATGCCGGAAACAGCCCCTCCTCCCCTGACTAGGAAACCCACATGGAGACTGAGCTTCCCATGGGCTACATCTGAGCAGGAGAGTCTAGGTCCTCTCCATGTATGTCCTTGGTTGATTCATCTGTCTCTGTATATATACCTTGCATCATATCATACCACCATGCTCTAAAACTAGACCTCAACAATAACAGAAATAACAAAAAGCCTACACTCACATTGCAACTGAAGAACTCCATACTCACTGACAATTGGGTAAGGGAGGAAAAAAAGAAAGAAATTAAATACTTCCTAGAATTCAATGCAAAAGAAGGTACAACTTACTCACACTTATGAAACACAATGAAAGGAGTGCTAAGAGGAAAGTTCATAGCACTAAAACCTTAATAATTCAAGACATCTCATACAAACAACCTAACAGCATACATGAAAGCAGAAGAAGAAGAAGAAGAAGAAGAAGAAGAAGAAGAAGAAGAAGAAGCACCCAAGAATAGTAGATGGCTGGAAATAATAAAATTCAGAGGTGAAATCAATAAATTAGAAATAAAGAGAACAGTTCAAAGAATCAGCAAAACCAAGGATGTAGCTGAATCAAAACTCTGAATGAACCAGATTCAACAGATGTCCGTCTGTCTTCCCAACAATCATCCAAATCTTCAGCATGGAATTAAGTTCTGACATATTGGATTCCAAAAAAGGAAGACACCATCTCCACTGTTCCAATACAGAGACTTTCAAAGTCAGCTGATAACGTATTAAGTGGCTGGTTCTTACATCACAGATGGAAGCAGAAACTGCATGTCTAATTTTGGTGTACACGTATGTTTAAACATTGTCACTGAAAAAAAAAAAAATGTCATGTTTACTCCAAACTCATATATTGTCAGTCAAAATCCATGTCTCTAATCCTCTGCCTGGAACGCTGCTTTGTTGAAAAGTGGTATTATTTACAATCCTGACAGCAGAGTACAGGGTGCCAAGAATGGCAAATGTGTTGTCAGCCAACTTCATTTATGGGGGCAGAATTCACAGAAAAGCGCATAATATTTTCTGACAGGGAAGTCTCTTTAAAACTATGTATACTGAAACAAATATACAGAAATAAAACTTGTCTTAAGGCTTCTAATAACTTTTCATTTGTCCTTTCATACTTAACATTTTTATTTTGCATCAAATAATAATTAACAGCTTTTTCTTTTTATGTTAGTAGCCATTTTACTAAAAGAATAAATGCAGTATAAGACTTCAAACAATTACTTAGTTTTCAAAATAACTTTAAACAAAGCCTATTATATATTATTGATATAAAAGATTTACTTGACTATACATTGTAGTAAATAATTCCATGTAATTCTTAGTAAAGTTTAAACAAATTTTCAAGTTTACTTGGTTGGCTTAGCCGGTGGGCATAAGGAAATGTCTGAGTATCTCAAGGAAAAATCGCATAAGTATGTGGCTTAATGGAAGAAAACTTATTACAACAATGTCTTTTTGCTACTGTGGAAAACTTTCCACATTACCCACGAAACAATGTCATATCTTTTTGGCCAACTTGATTAATTTCCAAATACTTCATTATACAAACTGAGCATGCTGTTTTTATGTATTTTGAAATATATGTATATGGCAAAAGTTAATGAATAAAAAAACCCCTTAAATGTGAAAGACAGAATGTAAGGGTGTATGGGAGGTTTTGGAGGGATAAAAGAAAAGAGTGAAAAAATATAATTATATCACAATCTCAAAAAGTAATAGAAATAATTAAAAATAATGCATAATAATATAATTATTTAAATATATTTTTAATCAATGGTGATAATATAACTAAGAAAATTAATCTGGAACACAGAAATTCAAACTTAATATACTAAACAAAACCGTATTATTTTATTTATGGATTCTTAGTAAAATACATAACAATATGAATTTTATTTTTTTCTTTTTGTTAGAAAAGACTATTTTCTCATAGAACACATCATGATTAAAGTTTCCACTCTATCTACTTCACCCAGTTCTTCCACACATACCCTCCAATATAGAGCCACTAATGTCTCCCATTAAAAAAGAACAGGCTTCTAAGAGATAATGACCAAACGCAAGAAAAATAAAACAAATACAATAAAATGAGCACCGTAACAATTAAGGTGGACAAGATAATCCAACAGAAGGAAAAGGTGCCATGGCTAGGCACAAGAATCAGATACAAACTCATAAACACATTCAGAAATCCAAAAAGTAAAGTACTAAACTAGAAGCTACTACACACACACACACACACACACACACATAAAATGAGGACCTAATGCAGACCCTTGCAGGGCCTAGTGCTTGCAGTTCCATTCTATACGAGTTCATATAAGCCTTGCTCAGTTGACTTAAAGGGCCTTATTCTTTTGCTATCCTAAATCCCCTCTGTCCCTTACAGTTCCTTGCCCCCTTTTACATGGGGTCTCTGAGCTCTGATGGTAGTGATTTGGTGAAGACATCCCATTAAAGCTGTATGTTCCCAAGTCTCTCTGTATGTAATGCCTGGCTGTAGGTCTCTGTATTCTTTCCTATCGGCTGCAGGAGGAAGAGTCTTTGATGCTGACTGAAAAAGCACAGATGTATGAGTATGGCAGAGTATCATTAGGAGTCATTTATTGTTCCTTAAAATAAAAACACCACAAAACAACAACAAGTAAACAGCAGTATTTGGTTTTACTCTAGGTCTCTGAGCTACCTAGACTTTGATTCTTGGCCATTTAAGGAGTATTGGGTTAGGGTTCCATCTTGTAGCATAGGCCTTAGGTCAATCAGTTGACTGCTGCCGCAAGCTTTGTGCCACCATTACTCTAGCCTATCTTTCAGGCAGGACAGACGGCAGATCAAAGCTTTTGTTGCTGGATTTGTGCTTATGTTTCTTTTCAACTAGCCTGCAGAGTACCTTGTCATAACAGACACTAAAATTAGAGGGTGAAGGTTCTACATATAGGCAACAGCTTACCTTCCCCAAGTTCAGTGAGTAGTGTCCCCAACTTCAGCAATGGGAACCTGCTGTCAGTTTGTGAAGAAACTGTTGTCAAACATCTGAGGTATTTTGTGATTTGTGACCCTGTTAGACAACAATTCCATTGGATGTAGCCTAGTCCTTGGCTAGAGTCTTCATTCGGTAACAAGAAGGTAGCATTTTGGCATCATTATTGGCACTCATTATTCCTCATTGTTTGGAAACTTTATTAGGATTACCTTCACATAATTTAGGAATTTTATGCTCCTCAATTCTATATTCCTTTCTCCAATTTCTTTATGTATTTATTTATTTTATTAATTACAGTTTGTTCAGTTTGGATCCCTGCTATAATCCCCTTTCTCATTTCCTCCCAATCCTACTCTCCCTCCCTCATCTCCTCCCATGCTCCTCTCCAAGTCCACTGATAGGGGAAGACCTCCTCTCCTTCCATCTGACCCCAACCTACCAGGTCTCATCAGGACTGGTTGCATTGTCTTCCTCTGTGGCCTGGCAAGACTACTCCCTCATTACCGGTGATCAAAGAGCCAACCACTGAGTTCATGTCAGAGACAGTCTCTGTTCCTATTACTAGAGAACCCACATGGAGACTGAGCTGCCATGAGCTAAAACTATGGCCTTTGTTTAGAGTACAAGTCTCAAAAATGACCCATGTGCCCAGAGTTTTGATTCTGTTTCTCTTCCTTGTGGAGTTCCTGTCCCCTCCAGGTCTTTCATCTCTGCATTCTTTTATAAGATTCCCTGCTCTCTGCCCAAAGTTTGGCTATGAGTCTTAGCATCTGCTTTGATACCCTGCTGGGTAGTCTTTCAGAGGCCGTCTGTGGTAGGCTTCTGTCTTTTAAAATGTCTTTCCAATGAAAATCTTTCCTTGAAATCCAGTTCTGCTCTCTCTTGTCTCTTGCCACATATATGTGTGTGAATATAGGTTTATATAACTCTTATTTAATTATTCAATACATTTTTATATTTTAATTATATTTTTATTTAGTGTGTGTTTGTGTGTAGGCATCCATTGTACATATGTAAAAATCAGAAGACAACTTTGAGTAATTGTTTCTCTTTCTACTTTATGGGTTTCAAGGACTGAAATCTGAGAAAACAGACTGGAAGCCTTCATGACCTCTCCAATCTTGAATACTATATCATATCAATTTCTTTTTTTTTTTTTTTTCAAAAAAATCATGGTTTTATTTTCAGCTAGTATAAAAATTATCAACACCAGTTTTTCCTAAACATTCCCTTCATTTAAATATAAATACTCTTTATTTTATTTTATTTTATTTCTTATCAGTTACATTTTATTAACTCTGTATCCCAGCCGTGTCCCACTCCCTCATTCCCTCCCAATCCCTCCCTCCCTCCCTCATCTCCATTGTGCCCCTTTCCAAGTCCTCCTCTCCATTCATCCAATCCTGTTTTATCAGGTATCTTCAGGACTGGCTGCAAAGCCCTCCTCTGTGGCCTAACAGGACTGCTCCTCCCTTGGGGGGTGGAGAGGTCAAAGAGCCAGTCATTGAGTTCCTGTTAGAAATAGTCCTTGTTCCCCTCACTATGGGAAACCAATTGGTTACTGATCTACCACAGGCTACATCTGAGCAGAGGTTCTAGGTTATATCCATACATGGTCCTTGGTTGAATTTCAGTCTCAGAAAAGACCCTGTGCCCAGATATATTTGGTCCTTGTGGAGCTCCTATCCTTTCCCCATCATACTAACTCCCCTTCTTTCATAGGATTCCCTGTACTCTGCCAAAGGTTTGGTCATGAGTCTTTCTATCTGCTTTGAAAACACTGCTAGTTAGAGTCTTTCAGATCCACTCAGTAGACTCCTGTCATACTGTCAATGCACATCCTATCTGTCTTTATAAATGAGGATTGATCATCTTACCCCATGTCTGCTCTCTTGATTATCTTTTTTAGGTGTATAGATCTCATTATGTTTATCATATCTTATAGGTATATATAAGTGAGTATATACCGTGTTTGTCTTTCTCCTTCTGGGATATTTCACTCAGAATGATCTTTTCTAGATCTCACCATTTGCCTGCAAATTTCATGATTTCCTCCTTTTTGATTGCTGAGTAGTATTCCATTGTGTAAAAATACCACAATTTCTGTACCCATTCCTCCGTTGATGGACATCTGGGTTCTTTCCAGGTTCTGGCTATTACAAATAAAGCTGCTATAAACATGGTAGAGCAAGTATCCCTTTTGTGTACTTGAGCAAAGTTTGGGTATATACCTAGCAGTGGTATAGCTGGGTCTTGAGGAAGCACTATTCCTAATTGTCTTAGAAAGCGCCAGATAGATTTCCAGAGTAGTTGTACCAGTTTACATTCCCACCAGCAATGGAGGAGGGTTCCCCTTTCTCCACAACCTCTCCAGCATGTGTTGTCACTTGAGTTTTTCATCTTGGCCATTCTAATGGGTGTAAGGTGAAATCTCAGGGTCGTTTTGATTTGTATTTCCCTGATGGCTAATGAGGTTGAGCATTTCTTTAAGTGTTTCTCTGCCATTCGATATTCCTCTGTCGAGAATTCTCTGTTTAGCTCTGTTCCCCATTTTTTAAGTGGATTATTTGGTTTGCTGCTTTTCAGCTTCTTTAGTTCTTTGTATATACTGGATATGAGTCCTCTGTCAGATAAAGGGTTAGTGAAGATTCTTTCCCAATCTGTAGGCAGTCTTTTTGTTTTGATGACGGTATCCTTTGCTTTACAGAAGCAACTTGTTACTCAAAGACAGCTGGGTTAAGGAAGAAATAAAGAAAGAAATTAAAGACTTCCTAGAATTCAATTTCTATAGACAGCTTCATTCATTCAGTGGCCTTTCACCCTGTGGAGACTTCAATGACCATTATCTGCATAGAAGGTTAATGGTAGTGAAAGGATTCCTTGGAGAATGTATTGTAGATGGCTATGCTTCAGTACAACACATCAGTGTTCGTTTCCCTGAGTAGAGCTATCATATGCATTTTCCTTTTTGTTCCTCTGATAGTGCCATTGGTCAATTTCTGAGTTATAATCAAGTTATCTTTCCTCTCATGCCACTAAATCACGTTTTTATACTGGTATTTATTATCATAAAAAACCTCCTTGTTTACAATATTAACTCTGCTTTGTTGCTTTGTTACTAGCGTACCAGTAGTGTACCAAGATTCACTTTCAATACTACTACTACTTGACTACTTGTTATTGATTTAAGTAAATAATCATGCATATTTGTAAAATATAATTGCTGACAAGAGAAATTTAGAATAATGTTTGAAACTGTTCTGAATGAAACATAAAATGGTAGCTATAAATTTCAAAATGATTATCAAAAGTGATAAAAAACCATATAGGGTCTTTATTGTTAAGACAAGTTTATTAATGTACACATTTTCCATGAAATTAAAAAGTCTATTTATTGTTGCTACCTTTGCAAGTGAGTTCACTGCGCTTGCTTTCATAAGCAGACTGCTTCTGCTGGTAGTGACAAAAATATCAAGTCTGTTGATCAAAATCAATATAGGTTTCAAAAACCCATGTGAGGACAGAATGTGCTTGGAAATTCAGGATGAGGGCATCTCTTCTATACTGCTTGTACTGATAATTCTTTACTATGTGTTACAAAAAAATCAAAAAGTATACTTACTTCATTTCTCCCTTCTTTACTTTCTTTAGCCCTTTCCATGTATCCCCCACCAGTTTTTCAAGTGTTTGGTCTCTTATACGTTAATTGCTGTTACAATAAATTATATACAATTAATGTATATTTACATTAGATGTGTGTCTGCATTTGAGACATCTCACTGAAATTAAATCATTTTATTTTTAGGGGAGGAAGATAAGATTTTATTATTTAAATCTATGGACTATAATTCATTTCAATATATGCCTTGCCAGTTCTTTGTTAATTTAAGAATGATAAAGGAGCTAAAAAATTATTATTCCATTTAGATTGTCTGGCAAACGAACCATAACAATCACTGAAATGACAAATAACTATCAAACGAGTCCTTGGATTCTCACAGGATGACCAGAAACACATCTTGAATAATCAAACTGTTTAAATGGAGTTTGAAAGCTGGGTAATTGAAAAAGTACTTATGATAGTTTGAAGAGATGAGTGTGAACAGTGAGGACCCACATAAAAACCTGGGCACAATGGTGTTCCTGAATTCACACTCTGCAAATGCTGGGGCAGGAGGATGACTGTGGGTTACTTCTCCACTAATATAGCCAAACAGGTAAGCTCTGAGTTTAATGGTTAAAAAACTTAAGGGGAAAGCAATTGATGACAGCCAGTACCAACACAACTCTGGCCTCAAGGGTTCACACAGACACCTCTTAACATATACATATAAAACATACACATAAATGAATACTTACATACATATTAAAGGGTTATAAAATGCACAAAACATATTTGGATATCTCCTATTTCTATTTTTTATACCATTCAAAAGGTATACATATCTTTTATTGTTACTCTTAAAATCATGCTCTGTTCTTTAATTATTATTGTTATATGCTTATAGGTATATATATACACATAAGACAAATATAACCTGATGAGTTTATTTAGAACTGCCTTTATTTGTGCCTTCAGTTGACTTCCTAGGACTGGACAACCTGCGTGGAAGCTCGAACCTAGAGGGAGTGAGATCATAGCATGCTTCCTGATTATCTCTCTTCCTCTCTCTCTCTCTCTCTCTCTCCTCCTATTTCTTCATTCTGAAGCTATTGGATAACCTGTAGTTCTGTATAAGTAGTTTTCTCCTTATACACAATGACATGACAACTGATACTGTAATTATATTGGTCTTGAGCTGGCAATCATATTGTTAAGAGTCCATGGACGCATTTTCACCATCTCTAGAGGAAACTAAATTGCAACAGGTATTCTCAGACTCTGACTCTGAAATTCTTTCAGGCCCTCTCCCATTGTTTTCCTGAACCTTCTGTTCAGGTAATCCTTTGGGATTAGGTACCACACAGACTTGCATTCTCTGCAACTTGACAAGTTGTGGATGTGTGGACTAGTCTCCATTTGCTAAAATAAAGAAGATTATTTGAATGCACACTGAGAGCAACACTTTCCTATGAGCATAACGATAAGAATTTAGAATACAACTAGAAATCAGCACTAAGGATTTAGAAAAAGACACAAATTCCTGTGACACTCAGCAGTCAGACTCCTCCTGAATTGCGATGATTGTTCTCCAGGTAGGAAAAAAATACGTACAGGTGAATGCTACAAAAGAAACCCTTAAAATGTTCTGATTTCGAGTACCAACTAGCATTTAGTTCTTGACAAAAGATGCCCCCTTATGAGAAACTCAGTGCAAAAAATTAGCATTTTGCAGATGGTAATAGAAAGACAGAGAATCTGAATGGGTAGAGCACAGATCATACAGAGCTGCCATGACACACTGAAAATTAGGACCAAGGTACTTAGCAAATGCTTTACTATGCATTTGTTGCCAACACTGTCAGAAGGATTTTATTAAATTCTGCATTAATTCAAGAGCATTGCACTTCAATCTAAGGAACTTTATACCTTCAAAAGCTAGGTAAGTTACATAAAAAAATACTTGTTAATAAAGGCAAACTGAATCCCAAATAAATTTTATTGAAACACACTAATATGTAACAGTAGAAAGTACAGTTCATATTATCTTACTTAAGTGCTCTTTATTTTTTGATGGATATTAAGGCAATAACTAAAGACTTTAATGCAAGTTTCAGATAACAATAAGCACAAATCTCAAACTAAATCATTGGAAAATTGAAAATAAAATGCTATGTTACAATTTGTGACAGAATTAACTTATTTTTTCATGTCCCTATTTATAGAAACATGGGTATTAAAATTCAGCTTAAATTATAAAAATTTTAATCATAATTATATATTAACAGCAAAATATTTGCAATAAATAGCCAGGAACTTGTTTTAATCACTGAGGATCAAATACAGTCACAGAAACACAAAGACCTTTACATGAATGAAACTGGCAATGTTTAGTATCAACGTGTTGCTCTTTATTTTGTGACTTCCTGCCTACGTTACTTGGAAACAGAGGTGCATCTACCCACAACCCGTAAAATCATTCCAAAAATATACGCTGACCGAATGGTTGTTGACGCCTATATTTGTGCACTCTGTTGCCTATGATTTAAAAGGAGTGGGGCAAAAGCAATGTAAAACTCATGTGAACAATTACAATGCATGTAAACTGGTAAGTGAAATTGCGAATACGAGACATGCAGACAACTCAGTGACGAGATTGGATATGATACAGACTGCTGGTACTGATGCTACTCTTTGACACCATTTACCTTTCTGATCCAAACGTAAGTGGCAGAACAGCCTATGTGAAGTAGCCCCGAGTCAAAAGAGGACCTGGCATTCACCCCAGCCAGAGCTTTCCTTCCTGAGGCCAACTGCAAGCTCACAGGAAGCCACACAGAGTAACTTTATTTGTGAGAAATCACTGAGATAAATGGCTTGCTTTGCATTTTCGTACCAATTCTGTGAATAATCGCTATAATAACTTCCTGAAGTTCTGTATCCTTTTATTATTTCCCAAAGGGTGGAGTTCTGTCTGTAGGTTTACAGTGTCATTATTTTGAGTCAACATTCTGCCAGTAATCTTCAAACTTAACTCCGGGGCAATTAGTTTATATGGACTCTAATTTCCAGATATATGTTCCCTTCTAGTAACAAAACAGTATTATTTTTCAAAATTACCAATTTAACAAGCAGTTTTTGCCTGAGTATTTTATACTGTGCAGAAAACAAATTATTTTTATACATATTCTGACAAATAAGATCGTCCTATGAATACTGGTACTATGCAAGTTTTATTAGCTTTTCTTAAAAAGACATGATCATTTTTCAAACACACCAAATTTAAGTTATTTCATTTTAGGTATGTAATAGTTTCAACTATGGTGCTAATATAGTCTTTAAAATGTATTTGAATGTTTCAAAAAATGTAAAAATATTTTAAAACTGCAATTTTAGGGGAATTATCTGATTTTAGTATAATATGTTTTTTTAATCCAATTGTACCAAAAGACTTGACACCTTTAGGAAATTCAATATGGAGACATTTGAATATCATTAATTGTATCATTCATTACCAGTATAAAGAAAATATTCACTAAGCATGGGGTTAAATACAATAAAGTATTTTTGAACATAGAAATAATTGCTTCTATTAAATTTATTACTGATTTTCATTGTATTTTCTAATTTATAATTTTCATTAAAAACATTCTCATTTTTAAAACTTATTTTTATTTTTCAAATCAGCAAATTTTGAAAACAGAAGATTTCAGTTAAGAAAAAAATTCTTGAAAGCCTTTATGTTTGAATCTCTTAACTCATACTAAGAAACTTTCATCTGCTATGAAAATTCATTTTCCAAATATTATGAATGGTTCTTTACTTTTCTTTCCATTATTCTTTGTACTGTTATAAAGTCATGAATTCATTAACATTTTATGGCTTTTCTTCCACAAATTTTTAGGCTCACTATTATTTTTGAGGGAAAATTGATATTGATTAATAGGCAAAAGTATAAGGGTTTTTTTCTTGTTCAATTTAAGAAAGATATTTTCCCTTATAGGAAAAAATAACTTCTTTACGTATTATAGCTGAAATTTGTTTTCTAATATGGCTCTTATAAATACTAAATGCAAATGTATATAATGTATGCATTCAAAAATATATAAAATTTGTGCTTAATAATGCATTACCATTTACTTCCAGTCCAGTGCATAGCACTGAGGCCTATACTAATTTGATTGCTTTTTATCTTCTTATTGAATCTTGAGAACTGATTTTCATAAAATTCTGCTATTTTTTTTTTGTTTAATTAGCATCTGTGTAGGGAAGTGTAAGAGTGTGTGCTTTGTGGGTGTATATATTGCAGATATCGGAGCATGTTCAGCAGGTATTCCCAGACCTCTTTATTGCGTATTGTTGAAACAGAGTAACACCATTTATCTATCTGTCTATCTCTTTATCTGTTTATTTATTTATTTTGTCTATTGGGAATAGAGTATTACAGAGATCCACAACTGGTCATAATGCAAAAAGAAAAAGAAAAGTGACCATGGGATGACCACCTGATTGGTATATGCACAAAGTTACCTCTACACTTAAGACTCAAGGAATGAAAGAGGGGAGTAAAGATTGTGCAAACCAGGGAATCAGGATGCCTACTTTAATATACTTACTTCTATACATGACAAGTGTAACTGAACTCTAGAAGTCTCAACATTATGGTTGACTAAACCACAAGTGGACATTTCAGTGGACAAGGAGAGTTATAAGTCCAATCTAAGATGACTTATCCTATGACAACTATGGCTGCTGAAGAAGGAAGAATCAGTATTATCCAGGGATAAGCTTTCTGACCACTGGCAGATTATTCAGTCCTAAATACTCATCCTTAAACACATACAAGCAAAATTAAATAGATTCAGATGGTTAAGTATGTGAATATGTCTGCTGTGTTTAATAATAATAAATCATAAAGCCTTTTTCCAGCCATTTTCTCCTTGGTAGCATCTATCTTAGTTGCAGAGGTGTTTTTCTTTAATGCATCTCCTATTTCTGCAACCAGTCTATTGGTCTGTATCTTTTTATTGGAGAGCTGAGACAACTGATGTTAATATATATTAGTGACTAATAAAGGTTAGCTCTTTTTATTGTGGAGTTGGTGATGATTGTGTGTTTGTTTTCTTTGGCTTTTTTATTTTATTATTAATTTTTATTTTTATATTAATCACAGGTTATTTACTTTGTATCCAAGCTGTAGCCCCCTCCCTCATTCCCTCCCAAACCCACCCTTCCTCCCTCATCTCCTCCCTGCCCCTTGGAAGGGGAGGAGAACATCCTCTTTCGCTTTTTTGATATGATGGTGTCTTTACTGTGTTTTCACAGATGTGGTTGATGTCGTTGGATTAAAGTTTTCTTTCTAGTATCTTCTTTAGGCCTGGATTGATCTGTATATATTGTTTAGTTATGTCATGCAATATTTTGTTTTCTTCACCTATGTTGGCTGCTCAGTTTCCAAGTAGGTTTTTTAGTAAGGGAGACAGGGGCTGTCTCTGACATGAACTCAGTAGCTGGCTCTCTGATCACCTCTCCTGGGGGGTGCAGCCTTGTCAAGCCACAGAGGAAGATGATGCAGCCAGCCTTGATGAGACTTGATAAGCTAGGGTCAGATAGAAGGGGAGGAGGACCTCCCTTATCAGGGGACTAGGGAAAGGACATAGGGAAGAAAGGGGAGGGAGGGTGGGACTGGGAGGATACAAGGGAGGGGACTGCAGTAGGGAAACAAAGTGAATAAATTGTAATAAATAAATATATAAATAAAATGAAAAAATAAAAATAACTTCAAAAATAAGAGGTCATAAATATGAGAAGAAACAATTTCTGTGCAGAACTGAAAGATTTGGAGGAGTGGGAGAGGTAAGGGGAAAATGATTGAATACAGTATTTATATACAAAAAAATTCTCCAAAATAAACAAATAAGTTATAAAAATTAAACAATTAAATGAAAATGCTTCAAACAATATTATGAAAATTATCTTAAAAATGTATTGTTCCAAAGACACATAAATTATGATATGAATCCATGAAGAAAACACAATAACAACAAAGATATCAATTAACAACAAAGAAACCTAGAATACATGAAAAATATTTTAAAATTATGAAGTAGGTATGTTCATCATCATTTCTGAAACAATATTGTATATTTATTACATAAATTTATCTCCTTTGTATTTCCCACTTAGATTTAAAGTTGTTTTTTTTTTTTTGTTTTTTGTTTTTGTTTTTAGTTTTCTATCTGAATGTGTCTGTGTGAGTGCAGCCACATGTTTTCTCACTGTTTGGAAGATGTTGGGTTCCCTAGAGCTAGAGTTATAGGTGCTTGTATCCTAACTGATGTGGGTGGATCCTGAGAACAGAACTCCAGACCAGTGAAAGAACAGTTAATGCTCTCAACCAATGGTAATATGTTCACTACCTTTCACTTATGTTTAAGAACAAATACTTGTGCCCTGAAAAGATATAAAACATCACAAAATAAGATGTCCACTCCGTAAAACTTTAGACAGAACTTTGGAAGTCTGAGAGTACAGAGTGCAAGTGATTTATGATCTGGAGTGGAGAAGACAGAACAAAGACGTTCAGTGGAAATTTTAATGAAATTTGAAACTTTTTACCAGATGGGACTCTCTGCAGGGATTAGAAACTCCCAACTAATCTACACAAAGCAAGAAGAAATATAGAGAATAGAAGAGGCTTTAAATTCACTAGTAATCAGTGTGCCTCAGGTTTGCCAACGTAATTAAAGACATACAACGCTTACCAGTGGCTATTTTTACCATTATGTTTAAAGTTAAACTGTATCCATTGAACACTGAAATAACACATAAAACTCATTTTAAATTACTAAAATCTGAGCGTGGTTGTTGGCAAAACACATTACTGCCCTCTGTTTTCTGACATTTATGATCAATAGCTTAGTTTGTATGCCAAAATTCTGACCAACACTCAGAAATGAAACATGGCATTAGACATGCAAGCATAATCAGGACTCATGACTAGTTCAAGAGATACTTATATAATAATTAAATGATAGTCTATTCACTTAAAATGATCAAGTTGCTCTTTTTCATAACTATACATGCAAAATTACTCAACTGTTATCACACTTATAAAATATTAGAATAATTGCAAATTTTTTTATTTTATTTTATTTTTCTTTTTAGTTACATTTTGTTAACTCTGTGTCCCAGCTGTATCCCCCTCCCTCATTCCCTCCCCAACCCCACACTCCCTCCCTGGTCTCCTCCCTGTCCCTTTCCAAGTCCACTGATAGGGGAGGACCTCCTCCCCTTTCATCTGACCCTGTTTTATCAGGTATCTTCAGGGCTGGCTGCAAAGTCCTCCTCTGTGGCCTAACAGACTGCTCCTCCCCCGGGGGGGGGGGTCAAATAGCCTGCCCTTGAGATCCTGTTAGAAATAGTCCGTGTTCCTCTTACTTTGGAAAACTACTTGGTTACTGAGCTACCACGGGCCACATCCGAGCAGAAGTTCTAGATTATATCCGTAGATGGTCCTTGGTTGAGTGTCAGTCTCAGAAAAGACCCTGTGCCCAGATATATTTGGTCCTTGTAGAGCTCCTATCCTTTCCATATCATACTAACTTCCCTTCTTTCATATGATTCCCTGCACTCTGCCAAGGGTTTGGTTATTAGTTTTAGTGTCTGCTTTGAAACACTGCTAGGTAGAGTCTTTCAGATGCCTTTTGTGGTAGACTCCTGTCATAAGTTCAATGCACATCCCATTTGTCTTTCTAAATGAGGCAAATTTTAAATTATGTGATAACCAGAGATAAAGCTAGGAACACAAAGACATTATTTAAAAAAATGAATGAGATATATATGGAACTATATTTTATAGTGGTGTAACTGATGAAACGTAGAGAATAAAAATTATGTTCATATGTGTAGCTAAAAACCTTTTCAGTTTTAGGAGATAAATTAATCAAATAATGAACACTACAATGTTAAAATTAAGAGAATTTATAGAATGCTGAGAATCAAGCTCAAAAATAAAACAATTTTTTAATTTTTTTATATTAATTACAGTTTATTCACTTTGTATGCCAGCTGACGCTCCCTTCTTCATTCCCTCCCAATCCCACCGTCATCTCCTCCCATGCCCCTCTCCAAGTCTACTGATAAGGGATGTCCTCCTCCCCTTCCATCTGACCCTAGCTTATGAGGTCTCATTAGTACTGTCTGCACAGTCTTCCTCTGTGGCCTGGTAAATCTGTTCCCCCCTTAGAAGGATGTGATCAAAGATCCAGCCACTGATTTCATGTCAGAGACAGTCCCTGTTCCCCTTACTAGGGTACCCACTAGGATACTGAGCTGGCATGTGTTGTCACATTAGTTTTTGATCTAAGCCCTTCTGATGAGTGTGATGAATCTTAGGGTTGTTTTGATTTGCTTTTCCTTGATGACTAAGGACTTTGAGCATTTCCTTATGTTTTTCTCTACCAATCGATATTCCTCTAATGAGAATTCTCTGTTTAGCTCTGTAGCCCATTTTTTGATAGGCTTACCTGCCTTGTGGCTTTTTAACTTCTTGAGTTCTTTTTTCTAACTTTTTTTTTATTAATTACACTTTATTCATTTTGTATCCCCCCATAAGCCCCTCCCTCCTCCCCTCCCGATCCCACCCTTCCTCCCATTTCTGCATGCATGCCACTCCCCAAGTCCACTGATAGGGGAGGTTCTCCTCTCCTTTCTGATCTTAGTCTATCAGTTCTCATCAAAAGTGGCTGCATTGTCCTCTTCTGTGGCCTGGTAGGGCTGCTCCCCCATCAGGGGGAGTTGATCAAAGAGCAGGCCAATCAGATTATGTCAGAGGCAGTCCCTCTTCCCATTACTAGGTAACCCACTTGGAAACTGACCTGCCATGGGCTACATCTGTGCAGGAGTTCTAGGTTATCTCCATGAATAGTCCTTGGTTGGAGTATGAGTCTCTGGGAAGTTCCCTGTGTTCAAATTTTCTTGTTCTGTTGCTCTCCTTGTGGAGTTCCTGTCCTCTCCAGCTGTTACTATTTCCCACTTCTTACATAAAATTCCATTCACTTTGCCTGACAGTTGGCCATCAGGCTCAGCATCTGCTTTGATAGTCTGCAGGACAGAGGCTTTCAGAGGCCCTCTGTGGTAGGCTCCTAGTTTGTTTCCCGTTTTCTTCTTCTGGCTTTCAGAGGCCCTCTGTAGCAGGTTTCTAGGTTGTTTCCTGTTTTCTTCTTCTTCTGATGTCCATCCTCTTTGCCTTTCAGGTGGGGATTGAACATTTTAGTTAGGGTCCTCTCTCTTGCTTGGTTTCTTTAGATGCATAGATTTTAGTGGGTTTGTCCTATGTTGTATGTCTATATGAGTGAGTATATACCATGTGTGTCTTTTTGCTTCTGGGACAACTCACTCAGGATGATCCTTTCCAGGTCCCACCATTTACCTGCAAAAGATGGCTCAGAGGTTAAGAGCACTGCTTGCTCTTCCAGAGGTCCTGAGTTCAATTCCCAGCAACCACATGGTGGCTAATGACCATCTACAATGAGATCTGGTGCCCTCTTCTGGTGTTCAGGTGTACATGCAGACAGAACATTGTATACTTCTTGAGTTCTTTACATGTGCTGAACATTAGCACTCTGTCTGATACAGGGTTGGTAAAAGTTATTTCCCAGTCTGTAGTCTGTTGTTTTGTTCTAATGACAGTGTCCTTTGATATACAGAAGCTTTTCAGTTTCATGAGTTTCCATTTATTGATCCTGAGTGAGGTATCCCAGAAACAGAAAAACATATGTGGTACATACTCACTTATAAGTTAATATTATACAGATAATATAGGATAGTCATGCTAAAATCTGTTGACCTAAAGAAGCTAAGCAAAAATGAGAAACCTGGGTAAGATGTTCAGTCCTTATTCAGAAAGACAAATGGGATGGACCTCAGGAGATGGAGAAAATAGGGAACAGGAGAGGAGCCTACCACAGAGGGCCTCTGAATGACTCTACCCTGTACGGTATCAAAGCAGATGTTGAGACTCATAGCCGAACTTTGGGCAGAGTTCAGGGAGTCTTATGAAAGAAAGGGGAGATAGGAAGACCTGGAGGCGACAGGAGCTCCACAAGGAGAACAACAGGGGAACAGGGGCTCTTTCTGACATGAACTCATTGGCTGGCTCTTTGATCACCTCCCCTTTTTTGGGGAGCAGCCTTAATGCACCATAGAGGAAGACAATGCAGACATCAGATCTGATGAGATCTGATAAGATAGGGTCAGATGGAAGGGAAGGAGGACCTTCCCTATCAGTGAATTGGGGAAAGGGCATGGGAGGAGAAGAGGGAGGGAGGGCAGAATTGGAAGAGAATGAAGAAAAGGCCTTCAACTGTGATACAAAGAGAATAAATTGTAATAAATTAAAAATTAATTTATAAAAAGAATATAATAGAACCACATTATTCTAGTCCTCAAAAAAGTAAAAGCTTTCCTACTTTTAATAAAGATTTCATGCATATCCAACCTGAATTCACACACACACACACACACACACACACACACACATTTTTAGAGCTGATAAAAATTTCAGCAAAGTTTCAGGATATGAATTAATCATTAAAATAAATAGTCTTTCTGTATACCAATGACAAAGATTCTGAGAAAGAAATTAGGGGAAATACCATTCACAATAGTTTACATTTTTTTTCCATACAATAATTTTTAATGATCAGTTTGAGTTTTACAAATGCATATACACAAATTACAAATACAATCAGAAATATATTTGACATCATTTTTTACAATTCAAAGCACAAAATTCTGCTAAAATTCATGTAAATAGTATTATAGATTATTTCTTATACTACATAATGTTTGTGTATCATAGAATGTCAGACTTACTAGAAGCATAATTTTTTTTTTAAATTTATCGGAGGTGTTTCTTTTTTTATTTTTTATTTTTTTTAAATCTTTTATTTTTTTTATTAATTACACTTTATTCATTTTGTATCCCCCCATGAGCCCCTCCCTCCTCCCCTGCCGATCCCACCCTCCCTCCCCTTTCTGCATGCATGCCACTCCCCAAGTCCACTGATAGGGGAGGTCCTCCTCTCCTTCTTTCTGATCTTAGTCTATCAATTCTCATCAAAAGTGGCTGCATTGTCCTCTACTGTGGCCTGGTAAGGCTGCTCCCCCCTCAGGGGAAGTGATCAACGAGCAGGCCAATCAGATTATGTCAGAGGCAGTCCCTCTTCCCATTACTATGGAACCCACTTGGACACTGAACTGCCATGGGCTACACCTGTGCAGGGGTTCCAGGTCATCTCCACAAATAGTCCTTGGTTGGAGTATGAGTCTCTGGGAAGTTCCCTGTGTTCAAATTATCTTGTTCTGTTGCTCTGCTTGTGGAATTCCCTTTCCCTCCAGCTCTTACTATTTCCCACTTCTTACATAAAATTCCATTCACTCTGCCCATCAGTTGGCCATCAGGCTCAGCATCTGCTTTGACAGTCTATACTGCAGAAGCTTTCAGAGGCCCTCTGTGGCAGGTTTCAAGGTTGTTTCCTGTTTTCTTCTGGCTTTCAGAGGCCCTCTGTAGCGGGTTCCGAGGTTGTTTCCTATTTTCGTTTTCTTCTGATGTACATCCTCTTTGCCTTTCAGGATGGGGATTGAACATTTTACTTAGGGTCCTCTCTTTTGCTTAGTTTGTTTAGATGTACAGCTTTTAGTGGGTTTATTCTATATTGTATGTTTATATGAGTGAGTATATACCGTGAGTGTCTTTTTGCTTCTGGGTCAACTCACTCAGGATGATCCTTTCCAGGTCCCACCATTTACCTGCAAATTTCATGATTTCCTTATTTTTCATTGCTGAGTAATACTCCATTGTATAGATGTACCACAGTTTCTGCATCCATTCTTCAGTTGAGGGGCATCTGGGTTGTTTCCAGCTTCTGGCTATTACAAATAAAGCTGCTACAAACATGGTTGAACAAATGTCCTTGTTGTGTACTTGCGCCTCTTTTGGGTATATACCTAGGAGTGGTATGGCTGGATCTTGAGGAAGTGCTATTCCTAGTTGTCTGAGAAAGCGCCAGATTGATTTCCAGAGTGGTTGTACCAGTTTACATTCCCACCAGCAGTGGAGAAGGGTTCCCCTTTCTCCACAACCTCTCCAGCATGTGTTGTCCCTTGAGTTTTTCATCTTGGCCATTCTGATGGGTGTAAGGTGAAATCTCAGGGTTGTTTTGATTTGCATTTCCCTAATGGCTAATGAGGTTGAGCATTTCTTTAAGTGCTTCTCTGCCATTCGATATTCCTCTGCAGAGAATAAATCTTACTATTAAAATATAAAGCTGCAGAAATTGAGGAAGATGAAAAGACCACAGTGCACAAGGATTAGAAGTATTACTATTGTGAAATTGATATTATTGATATTCTACCAAAAGCTATTTACAGATTCAATTAAATCCTAATCAAAGTCTTAATGCCATCCTGCATGAACTAAATAAACCAAATTTAAAACTTTCTGGAAGCACAAAATGCCACACATGACCAAAAGCAATCATGAGCAAACTAATACACTTGGAGGCATTATCATCCATGATTTCATATTATATTACAGATGCATAGTTGCAAAAATAAAAGCAGACTAACATGGTTCAGATATATAGATCAATTAAATAGAATTGATGACCTAGACTGAAGTCCTCAAAATGAGAGCTGCATGCTTTTTATTTATCTATCTATCTATCTATCTATCTATCTATTTATTTATTTATCTATTTTTTTTTACTTTTCCAAAAATACACATGGAAGAATGGTGAGCTTCTGCCAAATATGGTGCTGGGAAATTAGACATGTGCATGCAGAGATATGAAACTAGAGAGTTATTTCTTATAGCGCACAAAAATCAATGCCGAAAATAAATAAATACATCAATAACTGCAACCTAAGTTCAGATACTCTGAAACTACTAGAGTAAAAGTAAGGAGTGTACTTCAAGATATAAGCAAAGGTAAGGATGAGTTTAATCTCAGTAGTTCAGAAAATAATGCTAATGTTTTATCAGATGGAGAGTCTAAAATTAAATTTTTTACAACAAATAATATTGAGTTCCTTTCTTGGATTATGGAAGTAAGTGGAGTTTTCAAAAGAAGAAATACATATGCGTAAGATCTATTTTTAATGTGGTCAGCATCTTTAGCCTCTAGGGAAATGCCTATCAAAACTACACTGGGATTCGAAATCAACCAAGAAAACAGAGTGAAAGAAATGTTGATGAGCATGTGGAGGAAGAGGAAAACTCATTCACTGTTTTTGGGAGGGCAAATGGATGCAGTCACCATGGAACTTGATGTGAAATTTTCTCAAAGTTAATATAATTACAGTAGTATGTTACAGCTTGTATGTTACAACAGTATGTATACAGTTTCTAGGAATATACCAAATAACCTCCTTAGTGAAAGATATAAATACTTTAATGTCTGTGTGTACTGTTACTCTGTTCACAATAGCTAGAAATAAGTAAAAAATCTCAGATTACAATCATCTGAGAAATTTATAGATAAATTTCTAGTTATAGATAGATAGATAGATAGATAGATAGATAGATAGATAGATAGATAGATATTATGTATAGATTATAGATAGGCAGATGATCAAGGTAAATAGATAGAGAGAGAGATGGTAGATGAAAATCACTATACATTTACACTGTGAGGATATATTAATCACAAAATAGAAATTTGATATTAGAAGAAAACTGTGTGAAACTTAAAAATATTGTACTGTGAGGGGAAATATTTTCTAAGACTCTCCTTGGACTATTTTTAGTTCTTTTCTTTTCTTTCTTTCTTTCTTTCCATATAAATTCTGTTATCCCCCTATATGTTGACTCAGGTGGTGGATCTTGCTCTCTTTACACTAAAGCAGTGGACTTCAACCATCCTAGTGCTGTGACCCTTTAATACAGCTCCTCATGTTGTGATGACTCCTAACCGTACAATAATTCTCATTGCTATTTCATAACTACAATTTTCTACTATTATAAATTGCAGTAAAAATATCTGTGCTTCCCAACAGTCTTAGGAAACGTCTGGGTAAAGGTCCTTTTGACCCCTTTCGGGGATCATGACACCCAGGTGGAACCACTGCACTAAAGTTTTAAAAACCATGGGCAAATTTAATCTTTGCTCCTTTAAATTTTTTTTTTCTTCAGGTATTTTTCACAACAATGACAAGATAAAAGCAAAGACAATATCCAATCAGGTAAAATTCCCTTTGAATTAAAAAAGGCACTCAGTTAACATAAAATTAAATGTATTCATATATTGTTACAATTTAGTTGTGTATTACTGTATTGTTAATAAATTAATTTTATATTCTAAGTTTAACACCTTAAATTTTCTCTGTTTAACTTTGAAGTTGAAATATACTTGCAAATCATAATAATTTTATTAATTTCTGATGTTTAAAGATAATTTTATTTTTCATCTCATGTTTCTAAACAGTATGAAGTTACTGAAATATTTAATATGTAGAAATCAAATGTTTTAGGGAATTCATGGATTTAAAGAGATATTTGTGTTAAATAATAGAAAAGTCAAGGTTCTGCTCCCAGCAAATGACACCATTTGCAGTTTTGGTTTCTGTTGTGCAGCACAGTCCTTTCTTCTAGTGGCCATGCTACCGTGGGTTTTCGTTAGTCTATGTTCTGGAAATCCTACTAGCTCACTGACTTACTAAAACCACCAATAAAATATACTTTAATTTTAATTTATGTTGTATTATTCAAAATAGTGAATAATGGAACACTTTACTAAATGTGTAAACTTTAAACAAATAAAACTCTGTATATAGGTCTCGAAACTATTGTTTACTCATTCTTGCTGCATATGTTTTTGTCTTCTGCGTAATTTTTGAATATTTATGTCTATTCACAGGTGATGTATCAAGAATATACATATATTTAAATCCCAAGAGGACATTTTGATTTAATAAAAAACAATCTTACATCCGCTTAATATTTACAAGTGACTTCTTGATAGATTTCATTTGTTAGGAAGGAAAAAATTGCAAAATGGTGCTTTTCCTCATACCACTTGGCAACAACAGTATCAGCAATAACTTATGTGTTTTGTAGGAAATGATTCAAAAGAATAGACATAAAAGCCATTGTAATCTTTTATTTTTCCTTTAATATGGCAGGCTAATTATATTTCAACACATATCAATACCTTTGCAGTATAGTCCATTTATTTACCTAGTATATATTCTGTCAGAAGCTGTATTGCTTTCTGTCTTCATTTATTATCATGTACAATGATTAAACACAAATACTATGATAGTACAATCCATTTTAAGCAAAGCATATAGACTATAAAATTAATCTAAATTTGAAAAACACATAAAATTAAGTGAAAAAGACCAGATGTGTGTATTTCATGTCATACATTTCCATAGCCAATCAAAGATTTCTACCATTGATCATCGTCCAGTTGAGGAAAAATTATAAATTAATGAATTTAATTAAATATTTGACATTAAAACATGCATAAGAAAAATAACTCACTTCATTTTATACATTCTGAAAGATCATCCTGAGTGAGCTATCCCAGAAGCAGAAAGATGAACACGGTATATACTCACTCATATAAACATATAATATAGGATAAACCTACTAAAATCTGTACATCTAAAGAAACTAATCAAGACAGAGGACTCTCGCTAAAACGCTCAATTCTTACCCAGAAAGGCAAAAAGGATGGACATCAGAAGGAGGAGAAAAGAGGGAACAAGTCAGGAGCCTGACACAGAGGACCTCTGAAAGGCTCTGCCCTGCAGACTATCAATGCAGATGTTGAGACTTATGGGCAACCTTTGGGCATTGTGCAAGGAATCTTAGGAAAGAAGTGGGAAACAGTAACATCTGGAGAGGACAGGAAATCTACAAGGAGAGCAACAGAACCAAAAAATCTGAGCACAGGGGTCTTTCCTGAGACTGATACTCCAAACAAGGACTATGCATGGAGATAACTTAAGACTCCTGCACAGATGTAGCTCATGGCAGTTCAGTATCCAAATGGGTTCCATTGTAATAGGAACAGGGATTGTCTCTGACATGAACTGCTTGGCCTGCTCTTTAATTACCTCCTCCTGAGGGGGAAGCAGCATTACCAGGCCACAGAAGAAGACAATGCACCCACAATTAGGTCTCATCAGGATCAAAAGGAAAGAAAAGAAGACCTCTCCTATCAGTGGACTTGGGGAGGAGCATGCATGCAGAGGGTGGAGGAAGGGAGGGATTGGGATGGGAGAAGAGAGGGAAACACAGGGGGGTTACCAAGTGAATAAAGTGTAATTAATTAAGAATTAAAAAATAAATTCAAAAAAAAAGAAAAAAAAGGAAATTGTAGAGGCACGCATTCATCTGTTCATCTTGCAAGTATATATAGAACCTATATTTCCATGCAAAGCAGTATTGTGGAACAAAATAACCTTTTGGTGTTGAAAATATTACCTTTGCTTAGATCAGGGGTTATCATACTTAATGCTGCAACCCTTTAATACATTTCCTCCTGTTGTCATGACACCAACCCAAAATTATTTTCATTGCTACTTCATAATTTTTTTTTGTGTAATGTAAATATTTTTAAAGATAGAGGTTTGCTAAAGGGGTCACAACCCACGAGTTGAGAGGTGATTTCTAAGAGGGCAACTGGTACTATAATTCATTTGAAGGTAGTAAGCACTTCAGAAAGGGTATAAGGCACATGTCCAGTCAGTCGGATGTGGAAGAAAAGTACAGCATTACAGTAAAACACTAATTAAATATTCTTTTAAACTCTACAAAATGGGGTCTGGAGAGAAGGCTCAGTGGTTAAGAACACTCTATTCTTCTAGAGGTCCTGAGTTCAATTCACAGAAACCACATGGTGGCTCACAATCATGCATAATGTGATCTGATGGCCTTTTCTGTCATGTAGATACACATGTAGCTAGCGCACTCATATACATAAACATACTTCTTTTTTAAATTTTTTATTTAACTTTTTTTAATTAATTAAACTTTTCATTTTGTATCCCCCCATAAGCCCCACCCTCCTCCCCTCCCGAACCCACCCTCCCTCCCATTTCTGCATGCATGCCCATCCCCAAGTCCACTGATAGGGGAGGTTCTCCTCTCCTTTCTGATCTTAGTCTATCAGTTCTCATCAAAAGTGGCTGCATTGTCCTCTACTGTGACCTGGTAAGGCTGCTCCTCCCTCAGGGGGGAGGTGATCAAAGAGCAGGCCAATCAGATTATGTCAGAGGCAGTCCCTCTTCCCATTACTAGGTAACCCACTTAGACACTAAACTGCCATGGGCTACATCTGTGCAGGAGTTCTAGGTTATCTCCATGAATAGTCCTTGGTTGGAGTATGAGTCTCTGGGAAGTTCCCTGTGTTCAAATTTTCTTGTTCTGTTGCTCTCCTTGTAGAGACCCTGTCCTCTCCAGCTGTTACTATTTCCCACTTCTTACATAAAATTCCATTCACTCTGCCAGACAGTTGGCCATCAGGCTCAGCATCTGCTTTGATAGTCTGCAGGACAGAGGCTTTCAGAGGCCCTCTGTGTTAGGTTCCTAGTTTGTTTCCTGTTTTCTTCTTCTGGCTTTCAGAAGCCCTCTGTAGAAGGTTCTTAGGTTGTTTCCTATTTTCTTCTTATTCTGATGTCCATCCTCTTTGCCTTTCAGGATGGGGATTGACGTTTTAGTTAGGGTCCTCTCTCTTGCTTAGTTTCTTTAGATGCACAGATTTCGGTGGGTTTGTCCTATGTTGTATGTCTATATGAGTGAGTATGTAAAGTGTGTGTCTTTTTGCTTCTGGAACAACTCAATCAGGATGATCCTTTCCAGGTCCCACCATTTACTTGCAAATTTCCTGATTTCCTTATTTTTCATTGCTGAGTAATACTCCATTGTATAGATGTACCACAGTTTCTGCATCCATTATTGAGTTGAGGGGCATCTGGGCTGTTTCCAGCTTCTGGCTATTACAGATAAAGCTGCTACAAACATGGTTCAGCAAATGTCCTTTTTGTATACTTGAGCCTCTTTTGGGTATATGCCTAGGAGTGGTATGGCTGGATCTTGAGGAAGCGCTATTCCTAGTTGTCTGAGAAAATGCCAGATTGATTTCCACAGTGGTTGTACAAGTTTACATTCCCAACAGCAGTGGAGAAAGGTTCCCCTTTCTCCACAACCACTCCAGCATGTGTTGTCACTTGAGTTTTTCATCTTGGCCATTCTCATGGGTATAAGGTGAAATCTCAGGGTTGTTTTGATTTGCATTTCCCTAATGGCTAATGAGGTTGAGCATTTCTTTAAATGCTTCTCTGCCATTCGATATTCCTCTACAGAGAATTCTCTGTTTAGCTCTGTTCCCCATTTTTTAAGTGGATTACATGGTTTGCTGCTTTTCAGCTTCTTTAGTTCTTTATATATACTGGATGTGAGTCCTCTGTCAGATAAAGGGTTGATGAAGATTCTTTCCCAATCTGTAGGCAGTCGCTTTGTTTTGATGACGGTGTCCTTTGCTTTGCAGAAGCTTTTCAGTTTCATGAGGTCACATTTATTGATTGTTGCTCTTAGAGCCTGTGCTGTTGGTGTTCTGTTCAGGAAGTTTTCTCCTGTACCAATGAGTTCTAGGGTATTCCCCACTTTTTTCCTAGCCGATTTAATGTGTCTGGTTTTATGTTGAGGTCTTTGATCCACTTGGACTTCAATTTTGTGCGGGGTGATAAGTATGGATCTATTTTCATTTTTCTGTAGACATCCAGTTGGACCAGCACCATTTGTTGTAGATGCTATCTTTTTTCCATTGTATGGTTTTGGCATCTTTGTCAAAGATCAGGTGTCTGTAAGTGTGTGGGTTTATTTCTGGGTCCTCTGTTCGGTTCCATTGATCCACCATTCTGTTTCTATGCCAGTACCATGCAGTTTTTAAAACTGATGCTCTATAGTACAAATTAGGATCGGGGATGGAGATACCTCCAGAAGATCTTTTATTGTAGAGGATTGTTTTAGCAATTCTTGGTTTCTTGTTATTCCATATAAAGTTGAGAATTTTTCTTTCCAGGTCTGTAAAGAATTGTGTTGGTAATTTGATGGGAATTGCATTGAATCTGTAGATTGTTTTTGGTAGGATGGCCATTTTTACTATGTTAATCCTGCCAAGCCATGAGCATGGGAGATCTTTCCATCTTCTGATATCTTCTTCTAATTCTTTCTTCAGAGACTTGAAATTTTTTTCATACAAGTCTTTGCCTCCCTTGGTTAGGGTTACTCTGAGGTACCTTATGTCATTTGTGGCTATTGTGAAGGGTGTTCTTTCCCTAATTTCTTTCTCAACCCTTTTGTCTTTTATATACAGGAGGGCTACTTATTTTTTTGAGTTAATTTTGTATCCGACCACTTTGCTGAAGGTGTATATCAGCTGTAGGAGTACCCTGGTAGAGTTTTTGGAGTCACTCATGTATACTATCATATCATCTGCAAATAGTGATAATTTGACTTCTTCCTTTCCAATTTGTATCCCCTTGATCTCCTTCAATTGTCTATATGCCACTAAATTTGAAAATCTAAATGAAATGGACAATTTTCTTGATCGATTTGACTCACCAAAGCTGAATTAGGACCAGGTAAATCAATTAAATAGTCCTATATCCCCCAAAGAAATAGAAGCGGTCATCAAAAGTCTCCCAACCAAAAAGAGCCCAGGACCAGATGGCTTCAGCGCAGAATTCTACCAGACCTTCAAAGAAGAGCTAACACCAATTCTTTTCAAACTATTCCACAAAATAGAAACAGAAGGAACATTACCAAACTCATTCTATGAAGCCACAGTCACCTTGGTACCTAAACCTCACAAAGACTCAACAAAGAAAGAGAATTTCAGGCCAATCTCCCTTATGAACTTTGATGCAAAAATACTCAACAAAATACTCGCAAACCGAATATAAGAACACATCAAAGATATCATCCACCATGACCCAGTAGGCTTCATCCCAGGTATGCAGGGGTGGTTCAGTATACGGAAATCCATCAATGTGATCCACCATATTAACACTTAACGAAAAAAACCACATGATAATCTCCCTAGATGCTGAAAAAGCATTTGACAAAATCCAACATCCATTCATGTTTAAAGTATTGGAGAGATCAGGGATACAAGGCACATATCTAAACATAGTAAAGGCGATATACAGCAAGCCTATAGCCAACTTCAAACTGAATGGAGAGACACTTAAAGCAATCCCACTGAAATCAGGGACAAGACAAGACTGTCCATTCTCTCCATATCTCTTCAACATAGTTCTGGAAGTCTTTGCTAGAGCAATAAACATACTTCTTAAAGAAAAAAAAAAAACTCTACAAAATGTACCAAACGTAGTTGCCAAATCTCCAGCACTCCCTGATGCTAACTTACTATACATTCAGGATATTTTCACAGATATCACTTCATTGGTATTTGCTTCAGACTTCTGGTTTCTTCCACTCTTTGCCCAAATTCTACATAATTGGTGTTTCCCTCATATAAAAGTGAAATTCAACATCTTTACCATTTACAAAATCTTTTCATATTTTTCATGATTGTATCATCTTTCTCATTTTGTGTATGATGAACTTCAGCATTTCATTGCTATCCAAGCAATACTAGTTCCATAAAATCATCTGGTTAGCAAATTTTGTGGTTTCTCAAGGTCTTTATAAAAATATAGTAGTATTGCTGTGAACCTCATCTATATATTCCCGGTATTTTAAATTGTTTCTACATTACTTAGAATACACAGTGTTATTGAAAGTCTAAGAAATAGATGCTGTGTGAATTTAGAAAATCAGAAAATAAATATAGACTGCATGTATTTATCAGAAGCTTTACCACATATTTTTCAATCCATCTTTGTCTCACTCTTTGATTGCAAAACCTTCAAACATAGAGGTTTGTTGTATTACGCTTCCTAATTTGTTAATTGTCTGTTTTCATCAACCCAATTATAAAACCCAACAAAGCAGACATTTTGCTATTAGTACTCTTACTTCTTACTCCTTAAGTGGCACTTAGGCTTAATAGCCACTCAGCACATATTTATTGGATATATGTTGAATTAGTCAAACTATCAGATTTGTCATATTTATTCTATTCAGTTTTTATATAGTGAATAAATACATTTTTTTCTTCTATATGTCATAGTTCTTTTATTAAGATACTGTCTTCCCTCATCTATATTATGAGTGTCTCCAACAATTACCTTTGCCTATTCACAGTAATTCTCTGTGTCTTTGCTGGAAGCTACTTGTTACAATGCATATGTGAATAATCCAGTTCTTTAAAAGAACTATGCTGTGGATGTTTGTGATACTTAAAGGAAGCCTTCATCCAGTATAATGCAGTTATTTGCTGGGATTGCCAGGTTCATATTTAGAAACTATTTTTTCCTCCCTATGAGAGATAAATCTTTATTTTTCACTTGACTGAGTTACTAATGGCTGTCTTCTTTTCTCAACAGTTTTACAAATAACAAACCTACTCCTAGAATATGTTTTCTTTCTCACTTCCCTTCATCAAATCTCTCTCTCTCTCTCTCACACACACACACACACACACTTCATTTACTCATTAGGAGAAGTTTTCTAACCCCTAGAACTTTTATTTTTATGGTTACAGAGTATCCCTCAGGAAGTCTAAGGGGTCACCCTAGCTGAGACTCCTAGCAGCAGGGGATAACCACCTTGAAGTGGCTACCCATTATAACTAGAAAGGACTTCAATGGAAAGATAAAGACACCAACCCACCCACAAAATTTTTGACCCACAGTTTTTCCTGCCAAAAGATGTGCAGCGACAAAGATGGAGCAAAGAATGAAGGAATGGCCAACCAAAGACTGTTCTACTTGAGAACCATCTCATGAAAAAGAACCAATCATTGACATTATTAATGTTACTCTGCTATGCTGTAGAAATGAGCCTAACATAACTCTTCTAGAGGCTTCACCATGCAGCTGATATAAAACAGATGCAGAAACCCATAACCAAACATTAGACAAAGTTCAGGGAGTCAGTCACATGGAAGAGTTGAGAGAATGATTAGAGAGCCTGAGTGTAAAGGACTACACAAGAAGACCAACAGAGTAAAGTAACCTGTGTCCACAGGGTCTAACAGAGCTTGAACCACCAACCAGAAAGCATACATGCTCTAACCCTAGGCCTACTGCACATATGTAGCAGTCACGCAGCTTGGGTTTCATGTGGATCCCCCAACACCTACAGCAGAGCCTTCTCTGACTCTGATCCCTTCCTTTGGATCCAGTTCCCCTGACTAGGCTGCTTTGTCTCACCTCAGTGAGAAAGGCTATGCCTAGTGTTATGGCTACTTAATGTGATAGGGCTGGTTGGAACTCATGGGGCACTTCCCCCTTCTCTGAGGAGAAGAAGAAGGGAGAATGAGTGGAGGGGTATGCAAGTTGTGGTCCTGGGAGAAGGGGAGAGACTGCAGTCAGGATGTAAAGTGAGTATATAAATAATTTTTTAAAAAAGCATACAGAGGGTCTTAAACTTCAGCTATTTTCAGCATTTTGCTCCTGGCATTCCACACACAATTGATGTACATGAATAAAGTTTTATAAAGAGAAACTGAAAAAGAGAAGGAAGCTCAGCTTGAGAACACAGAGAAAAGATCGGGAATTACAAAGGTAAGCATCACCAACAGAATACAAGAGATGGAAGAGAGAATCTCTGGTGTTGAAGATACACTTGCAGAAATTGATACGTTTCTCAAAGAAAAAATAAATCAGAAAAGTTCCAAACACAAAATATCCAAGAAATCAAGGACACCATGAAAAGACAAAATCTAAGAATAATAGGAGTAGATGAAAAAGAAGACACCAGGCTCTAAGATCTAGAAAATATTTTCAAGAAAAATCATAAAAGAAAAATTTTCTAACTTAAAGAGATGTCCATAAACATACAAGAGGCCTACAGAACACCAAATAAACTAGACCAGAAAAGAAAATTTTCACATCACATCATAGTCAAAACACTGAACCTACAGAATGAAGAAAAAAAAATTAAAAGCAGCAAGGGAAAAAAGACCAAGTAACAAATGAAGGCAGACCTATCAGAATCACACCAGATTTCTCAACAGAAACTATGAAAGCCAGAAGGCCCTGGGCAGAAGTTGTACAGACCTTAAGGGACCACAGATGCCAACCCAAACTACTATACCCAGCAAAACTTTCAATTATCATAGACAGAAAATTAAAAATATTTCACTGGGTCAGGGAAGAAGCAGAGAAAGAAATTAAAGTCTTCTTAGAATTCAATGAAAATGATGACACAGCTTATCCAAACTTATGGGACACAATGAAAGCAGTGTTAAGAGGAAAGTTCATAGAACTAAGTGCTTTCATAAAGAAATTCAAGACATCCCATACAAGCAAATCAATGGCACACCTGAGAGAACTAGAAAAAAAAAAAAAAAAAAAGAAGAAGCACACACGGAAGAGGAATAGATGGCTAGAAATGATCAAAGTCAGAGCTGAAATCAATAAATTAAACACAAAGAGAACAATTCAAAGAATCAAAAAAACCAAGATCAGGTTCTTTGAGAAAAATCAACAAGGTAGACAAATCCCCAGCCAAAGTAAGTGAAAGGCAGAGAGACACTAAAATCCACAAAATCAGAAATGGAAAGGAGAAAATAATGACAGATATTGAGGAAATCCAAAGAATCATTAGTTCCCACATCAGAATCTATAGGCAACAAAATTTGAAAATCTGAATGAAATGAACAATTTTCTTGTTAGATTACATTTACCAGAATTGCACCAAAATCAGGTAAATAAGTTAAATAGCCCTGTATTCCCTAAGAAAATAGAAGCTGTCTTCAAATTCTCCCAACCAGAAAGAGGCCAGGGCTAGATGATTTCAGCACAGAAATCCACTAGACTTTCAAAGAACAGCTAATTCCAATACTTTTCAAACTATTTCACAAACTAAAAAAAGAAGGAACATTACCAAACTCATTCTAAAAGACCATAGTCCCCCTGATACATAATGACACAAAAACCCAAAAAAGAGAGAATTTCAGACAAATCTCTCTTAAGAACATTATTCCAAAAATATTCAATAAAATCCTGGCAAACCAAAATCAAGAACACATCAAAGATATCATTCTCCATAAACAAGTAGGATTTGTCCCAGGCATGCAGGGGTAGTTGAAATATGGAAATCCATTAATTAAATCCACCATATAAACAGACAAAGAGAGAGAGAAATAAAACACATGATCATCTCCTTAGATGCTGAACATTTGACAAAATCCAATATCCATTCATGCTTAAAGTTTTGGAGAGATCAGGGATAAAAGTACATGTCTAAACATAGTAAAGACAATATACAACAAGCCTATAGTCAACATCAAACTAAATGTAGAGAAACCTAAAACAATCCCAATGAAAACATAGACAAGGCAAGGCTCTCTCTGTACCTCATCATCATAGTATTGAAAGTCTAGCTAAAGCAATAAGACTATTAAGGAGATCAAGGGGATACAAATCAGAAAGGAAGAAGTCAAAGTATCACTTTTCAGAGATGATATGATAGTATACATGAGTGACCCAAAAATTCTACCAGAGAAATCTACAGCTGAGGAACACCATCTGAAATGTGGCTGGATACAGAATTAACTCAAAGATATCCATAGCCTTCCTATAAACAGAAGACAAATGGGCAGAGAAAGAAAGTAGGGGAAAAAATACCATTCACATTAGCCACGAATAACATGAAGTGTCTTAGTATAAATCTAATCAAGCAAGTGAAAGACTTGTATGAAAAAAAAAATTCAAGTCACTGAAGAAAGAAATTGAAGAAGATATCAAAAGATAGAAATATCTCCCATGTTCATGGCTAGGTAGGAATAACATAGTCAAAATGGCCATCCAACCAAAAGAAGGCTACAGTTTTTGATGAAGTTTTTGATGAAAATACCAATACAATACTTTACTAAACTTGAAAGTACAATTCTCACCTTCATATGAAAAAAAAAAAAAAAACAGAACAGCTAAAACTAACCTGTACAATAAAAGAACATCTGGAGACATCTCCATCCCTGATGTCAAGTTGTACTGTGGTGCAAAAATATGGCACTGGCAGAAAAACAGACTGAAAATCAATGTAATTGAATCGAAGACCCAGAAATAAACCCACAAACCTATAGACTCCTACTTTTTTACAAAGTATCCAAAACCATACAATGGAAAAAAGACAGCATCTTCGATAAATGGTGCTGTTTAAACTGAATGTCTACATGAAGAAAAATTCAAATAGATCCATACCTTGCACAATAGTGAAGTCTTAGTGTATCAAAGATCTCAACCTAAAACCAGACACACTAAATATGTAAGAAGAAAAAGTCAGAAGAGCCTTGAAAGAATTGACACTGGAGACAACTTCCAGAATAGAACACCAACAGCTCAGGCTCTATGATCATCAATCAATTAAATGATTGACCACATGACACTGAAAATTTTCTATAATGCAAAAGACACTGTTAACAGAACAAAATGACAGCTTACAGAATGGGAAAAGATCTTCACCAACCATGTATCTGATAGAGGGCATCCAAAATATATAAAGAAATCAAGAAGTTAAACACCAACATACCACGTAACCCAATTTAAAAATGGGGTGCAGAGATAAATAGCAAATTTTCAACAGAGTAATAGTGAATGGTAGAGACACACTTAAAGAAATGGTCAACATCCTTAGGCGTCGGGGAAATGCAAATCAAAATGACTCTGAGATTTCATCTCACACCCATCAGAATGGCTAATTTCAAAAACTGAAGTGACAACACATGCAGGAGAGGATGTGGAGAAAGGGAAACATTTATTTATTTATTTATTTATTTATTTATTTATTTATTTATTTATTATTTATTCATTTATTTCTGGTGGGAATGTAAACTTATACAACAACTTTGGGAATTAATCTGGAGCTTTCTCAGACAACACAGACATTTGTTCAACAACGTTCATAGAAATTTTATTCATAATAGCCAGAATCTGGAAACAACCTAGATGTCCCTCAACTGAAGAATAGATACAGAAATTGTGATTATTTACACAATGGACTACTACTCAGCTATTAAAAACCACAAAATTATGAAAATTTTAGGCAAATGGATGAAACTAGAAAAGATCATCCTACGTGAGGTAACTGAAAAGCAGAAAGACATACATAGTATATACTCACTTATAAGTGGGTATTAGCTGTGTAATGTAGGATAAACATACTAAAATCTAAAGAAGCTAAAAAAGGAAGACCCTAGGGAAGATGCTTGTCATTCAGAAGAGAAAACAGAATAGACCCTGGAAGTGTTAGAAGAGTGAACAGGATGAGAGACCCTATACTGCAGATGTCCTCTAAAGGATTCCACACAGCAAGGAATCAAATCAGATGCAGTAACTCACAAGCAAACTTTGGACAGAGCATAGGGAATCTTATAGAAGAAGGAGCATATAGAAAGACCACGAGAGGACAGTAGCCCCATAAGGATACCAACAAAGCCAAAAGAGATGGGCCCAGTGTGGAGATTGATGCATCAACCAAAGACCATGCATAGAGAGGACTGAAATCAGATGTAGCCCATTTACAACTTAGTCTCCATGTGGGTTCCCTAGTCTCTGACATAAACTCATTTGCCTCCTTCTTGATAACTTCTCCCTAGTGGGGCAACCTAGTCAACCCACAGAGTAAGAGGATCCAGATGGTTCTGATGGGACCTGATAGGCTAGCTTCAGACAGTACAGGAGGAGGTCTTCCCCTAACTGTGGACCAGGGAAGAGGGATAGGAGAGGAAGTTGCAGGGAGGGTGGACCAGGAGAAGATGTGAAAAGAGGCTACAACTGGGATAAAAAGTGAAATAATATTAATAATAAAAATTTTAAAAAGCAAAAAGAAAAGAAAAGAAAAAATATGAATGAACATCCAATTTATTCAGTTCCTTTTTTTGGTATGAATTCCCAATATTGATTTAGATAGACTAGGTCAATTTTGCTCAATTTGTATACTTTTAAAAATAAACAACCAATTAATATTTGCAAAACTTATGACCCCCTAAATAAAATGGATACAAAAATTTTGTACATCTACACAATTGCTCAGGGGTAAAAAAAAAAAAAAACAAAAAACAAGGAAATAGGAAATCATGAATTTGCAGGTAAATGGTGGAAACTGGAAAAGATCATCCTGAGTGAGATGAGCGAAAAGTCACACATGGTATATACTCACTTATAAGTGGATATTAGAGCTATAATATAAGATAAACATACCAAAATCTGTACACCTAAGGAAGCTAATCAGGAAGGATGACTCTGGCTAAGATGCTCAATCCTCATTCAGAAAGGAAAAGAGGATGGATATCAGAGGAGGGAGGAAACAGGGAACAGGACAGGAGCCTACCACAGAGGGCCCCTGAAAGGCTCTGCCCCGCAGGGTATCGAGGCAGGTGCTGAGACTCATAGCCAAACTTTGGCTATCCTATATTAGATGGTTAATGTCTGCCTATAAGTGAGAATATACTATGTGTAACAACACATGCTGAAGAGGATATGGAGAAAGGGAAACCCTTCCTCATTGTTGGTGGAGTACAAACTTGTACAACCCTTTGGAAACCAATCTGGAACTTTTTCAAAAATTGGGAATAGCCCTATCTAAAGATACAGCTATACCACTCCTGAGCATATACCCCCCCCCAAAATGCCCGACCATTCAATAAGGACATTTGCTTAATTATGTTAATGGCAGCTTTATTTTTAATAGTCAAAATCTGGAAACAATCTAGATGTCCCTCAACAGAGAAATGGATACAGAGATTGTGGTACATGTATGCAATGGGATATTACTCAGCTATTAAAAACAGGGAAATCATGAAATTTGCAGGCAAATGGATGGAACTAGAAAAGATCATCATAAGGGAGGTATCCCAGAAACAGAAAGACAGACTAGGTTTCTGAAATTATTCAAAAAGTAGAAACAAAAGAAACACCCTCAAACTTCTTCTGTGACCACAGTGTTATGGTAATACCATAGCCATCACATATTAAAAAAAAAAAAAAAAGCCCCTCAGGCCAATAACACTGATGAGAATTGACTAAACACTGCTCAATAAAATACTCAATAAAAAAATTATTATTTCTAGAAATAATAAATTCAGCACTGTGGCAGGATATAAAACCTACTTGCAAAAATAACTTTTCCTTTTCTTTTTTTTTTTAATTTTATTTTTGCTTTTACACCAATAACAAATATACAAAGAAAGAGATCATGGGTGACACAGTTCATTCAAAATAGCAAAAAATAAAAAATAAAAAAAATAAAATTTTGTAGAAAAAACAGTTAATATCTAGAATTAATCCACTGATTAGTACAGTGGTTATTATTCACCCACTGCCATATCAATAAAAAGCAAAGACATTGTTAGATTTTTAATACACTGGAAATGGGCAGAAACAAACTTCCTTAGTGAATATCCCATGCCATTTGCTCTAATCATTCCTTTCTGGGCTACTTGCAATCCAAAATTCCATAAATACTTGCACATATTTGTTTTGTTTTTTTCTTTTTTTTTAACCTCGGTTTTTTCTTTCCAATCTCAGAGGCTCAGAGTAAGTGCCTCCTGGCTAGGTGGTTCTTCTTTATGATAATCTGTGGCAACTCTGATTTCTTTCTTCCTCCTCTCCTGTCTCTCCTTCCTCCAGCCTCCTGTGATCCTCTTAGCTCTGCCTACCTCAATTCTGTCCAACCCACTTAGGCAGGCAACTTTGGTTGTGTTAGGGTTTGTTGGTAGAATGGTAAGAAACTCCGGGAGTAAGAAATTAACATCTGAATACAAATCACCAGACTATGGTATAACATTAAAATATCATCAAATAATCCTAACCAAGGAAATAAAGAACCTCCACCATAAAAAATCTTTAAACAGCTAAAGAAAGAGATATAGAAAACAATAGAGTTTGAAAAGGCATCTCATGTATTAGTAGACTTAATATTATGAAATGACCATTTTAGCAAAAATAATTTATTTTATTACTCATTATTATTATTGATTTACAATTTATTCATTTTGTATCCTAGTTGTAGTTGTAGCCCCCTCCCTCATCTTCTCCCACTCCCACCTTTGCTTCTTTTCTCTCCCCTATCTCTCTTCCCTAGTCCACTTATAGAGGAAGTCCGCTTGTCCCATGCAGGTCCTTTTAAATCCCCCTTCTTCCATAAGACTCCCTGTGCTATGTCCAAAGTTTGGTTGTGAGTCTCTGCATCTGCTTCATTCCCCTGTTAGTTGTAGAGTTTTAGAAGACATTTGTGGTAGGCTCCAGTCCTCTTTCCTCTTTCCTAATATTTCCCATGTCTATCCTGTTCTCCTTTCTGAGTGAGAGTTAAGCAACTTCGTTAGGATCCTCCTTGTCGTTTAACTCCTTTAGATATGTATATTTTAGTATGTTTATCCAATATAAGTGAGTATATACAGTGTGTGTCTCTCTGCTACTGGGGTACCTAACTCAAGATGATCTTTCCTAGTTTCCACCATTTGCCTGAAATTTTCATGCTTTCCTTGTTTTTAATAGCAGAGTAGTATTCCATTGGGTAAATGTACCACAATTTCTGTGTCCATTCTTCCATTGAGGTATATCTAGGTTGCTAGATATTAAAATAAAGCTGCTATGAACATAACAATGTCCTTGTTGTATGGTAGACCATCTTTTGGGTACATGCCCAGTAGTGTTAGATATGAGTCTTGAGATACAACTATTACCAGTTTTCTAAGAAAGAGCCAGATTGATTTCCAAAGAGTTTGTACAAGTTTGCACTTCCAGCACCAACAGAGGAGTGTTCCAGTTCATTACATTCTCTACAGCAAGATGTCACTTGAGCTTTTTAATTAATTTTTTTATATTAATCACAGATTATAAACTTTGTATCCCAGCCATAGCCCCCTCCTCATTCCCTCCCAACCATACCCTTCCTCCCTCATCTCCTCCCTGTCCCTTTCCAAGTCCACTGCTAGGGGACATCCTCCTCCCCTTCCATCTGACCCTAGCTTATCAGGTGTCTTCATGATTGGCTGCAATGTCCTCCTTTCTGGTGTTGCAAGGCTGTTCCTCCCTTGGTGGAGGTTGGTGGTGGTAAAGAAGCCAGTCATTGAGTTCATGTCAAAAATAGTTCCTGTTCCCCTTACTAGGGAAACCCACTTGGATACTGAGTTACCATGGGTTACATCCAAGCAGGGGTTCTAGGTTATATCCATACACAGTCCTTGGGTGGAGAAACAGTCTCATAAAAGTTCCCTGTGTCCTGATATATTGGGATCTTGTGGAGCTCTTGTCCTCTCCAGGTCATACTAACTACCCCTTCTTTCATATGATTCCCTGCACTCTGCCAAAGATTTGGTTATGAGTCTCAGCATCTGCTTTGATACACTGCTAGGTAGTCTTTCAGAGGCCCTCTGTGGTAGGCTTCTGTCCTGTTACTTATTTTCTCCTACTTCCCATGTCCGTCCCATTTGTTTTTCTAAGTGAGGATTGATCATCTTACCCCAGGTTCTCTTTCTTGTTTATCTTCTTTAGGTGCACATATTTTAGTATGTTTATCTTATCTTATAGATCTATATCATTGAGTATATGCCATGTGTGTCTTTCTGCTTCTGGGATACCTTACTCAGGATGATCTTTTCTAGATCCCACTATTTGCCTAGACATTTCATGATTTCCTTGTTTTAAATTGCTCAGTAGTATTCCATTGTGTAAAAGTACCACAATTTCTGTATCCATTCATCCATTGAGAGACATCTGGGTTGTTTCCAGTTTCTGGCTATTACAAATAAAGTTGCTACAAACATGGTTGAGCAAATGTCCTTGTGTACTTGAGCCTCTTTGGGTATATGCCTAGGAGTGGTATAGCTGGATCCTGAGGAAGCACTATTCCTAATTATCTGAGAAAGCACCAGATTGATTTCCAAAGTGATTGTACAAGTTTGCATAACCATCAGCAATGGAGGAGGGTTCCCAATTCTCCACAACCTCTCCAGCATGTGCTGTCACTTGAGTTTTTCATCTTTGCCATTCTGATGGGTGTAAGGTGAAATCTCAGGGTCATTTTGATTTGCATCTCTCTGATGGCTAAATGAAGTTGAGCATCTCTTTAAGTTACTATTTTATTCTATTATTATTCTCTGCCATTCTATATTCCTCTACAGAGAATTCTCTGTTTAGCTATGTACCCTATCCATTCTGACTGGTGTAAGATGGAATCTTAGAGTTGTTTTGATTTGCATTTTCTGATGGTTAAGGATACTGAACATTTCTTCAAGTGCTTCTCTTAGCCATTCGAGATTCCTCTGTTGTGAATTCTCAGTTTAGATCTGTATCCCATTTTTAATTGGATTATTTGATTTGTTAATGTTTAATTTTTTTTAATTATTTTTATATCTTAGATATTAGCCTTCTGTCTGATATACAGTGGATGAAGATCTTTTTTTTCCAATTTGTAGGCTGCCCTTTTGTTCTATTGATAGTGGCCTTTGATTTACTGAATGTTCTCAGTTTCATGAGATATTATTTATTAATTATTGATCTCAGAGCCTATGTCATTGGTATTCTGTTCAAGCAGTTGATTCATGTGCCAGTGAGTTCCAGACTTTTCCTCAATTTATCTTCTAATAGGTTTAGAGTTTCTGGTTTTATGCCAAGGTCTTTGATCCACTTGGGCTTGAGTTTTGTGCAGGATGATAAACACCGGTCTATTTACATTTTTTTTTTTACATGTGTATATCCAGTTAGGCTAGCACCATTAGTTGAAGATGCTTTCTTTTTTCCATTGTATGGTTTTGATTTCTTTGTTTAAAATAAAGTGCCCGTAGGAGTGTAGGTTTATTTCTGTGTTTTCAATATGATTCTTTTAATCAACCTGTCTATTTCTATGCCAATACCATGCAGTTTTTATTACTATTGTTCTCTTGTATAGCTTGACATCAGGAATGTTGATAAACCAGAAGATTTTTATTATACAGAATTCTTTTGGCTATACTGGAGTTTTTTTTTTTCTTTTTTTTTTTCTCCTTTTTTCCCCTTTTTTTGTGTGTTTTGTTTTTAACTTTCTTTTTTTTTTTTTTTTTTTTTTTTTTTTTTTTTTTTTTTTTTTTTTTATTTTTTCTTTTTTTTTTTTTTTTATTTTATTTTTTCTTTTTAGTTACATTTTCTTAACTCCGTGTCCCAGCTGTATCCCGCTCCCTCATTCCCTCCCCAACCCCACACTCCCTCCCTGGTCTCCTCCCTGCCCCTTTCCAAGTCCCCTGATAGGGGAGGACCTCCTCCCATTTCATCTGTCCCTGTTTTATCAGGTATCTTCAGGGCTGGCTGCAAAGTCCTCCTCTGTGGCCTAACAGACTGCTCCTCCCCTGGGGGGAGGTGTCAAACAGCCTGCCCTTGAGATCCTGTTAGAAATAGTACGTGTCCCCCTTACTTTGGAAAACTACTTGGTTACTGAGCTACCACAGGCCACATCCGAGCAGAAGTTCTAGGTTATATCCATAGATGGTCCTTGGTTGAGTTTCAGTCTCAGAAAAGACCCTGTGCCCAGATATATTTGGTCCTTGTAGAGCTCCTATCCTTTCCATATCATACTAACTTCCCTTCTTTCATATGATTCCCTGCACTCTGCCGAGGGTTTGGTTATGAGTCTTAGTGTCTGCTTTGAAACACTGCTAGGTAGAGTCTTTCAGATGCCTTTTGTGGTAGACTCCTGTCATAAGTTCAAGGCACATCCCATTTGTCTTTCTAAATGAGGATTAATCACCTTCGCCTGTGTCCACTTTCTTGATTATCTTCTTTAGGTGTGTAGATTTCATTATGTTTATCATGTCTTGTAGGTCTATATAAGCGAGTATATACCAAGTTTGTCTTTCTCCTTCTGGGATACTTCACTCAGAATGATCTTTTCTAGATCCCACCACTTGCCTGCAAATTTCATGATTTCCTCCTTTTTGATTGCTGAGTAGTATTCCATTGTGTAAAAATACCACAATTTCTGTATCCATTCCTCCGTTGATGGACATCTGGGTTGTTTCCAAGTTCTGGCTATTACAAATAAAGCTGCTACGAACCTCAACCTCATTAGCCATTAGGGAAATGCAAATCAAAACGACCCTGAGATTTCACCTTACACCCATCAGAATGGCCAAGATGAAAAACTCAAGTGATAGCAAAATTAACTTTCTTTTTTTAATTTTATTTTTTCTTATCAGTTACATTTTATTAACTCTGTATCCCACTCCCTCATTCCCTCCCAATCCCACCTTCCTTCCCTCATCTCCACCCTGCCCCTTTCCAAGTCCACTGATAGGGGGGGCTCCTCCCCATTCATCTGATCCTGTTTTATCAGGTATTTTCAGAACTGGCTACAAAGTCCTCCTCTGTGGCCTAACAGGACAGCTCCTCCCTTGGGGATGGGGAGGTCAAAGCCAGTCATTGAGTTCCTGTTAGAAATAGTCCTTGTTCACATGAATGACTGTGTAAATTGTCATAACTATATAATATGATGAATTTTGCTTTTTGTAATGAAAGTATTATGAAGCCCTATTGATGGAGTTTATGTGTAGGCATTTTCTCTTCTTTCAGTATTATTATTACTTTGATTTTGGTTTTTTGAGACAAGGTTTTTCTGTGTAGCCTGGGCTCACTTTGTAGAAAGAATTGTCATCAAACCCACAAAGATCTACATGCCTCTGTCTCATGTGAACATTTAATTTTATCATTGAAGTGTCTCATGATTTTTGAAAAGACAAAAATTATCATGTAATGTTTGATAATAATGGACCAAATTAATCTGTCTAAAGTTAAATTTGCCTACTATGCCCTGTACCTTTCAATTTAATGTTTAATAAGAATGAACAAGAAATTTTGTTGGTATTTTGATGGGAATTGCATTGAATCTGTAAATTGCTTTTGGTAAGATGGCCGTTTTCACTATATATTTTTAATTAAATTTTTGTTTTTTATATTAAAAAAAAGAAATAGTCCTTGTTCCCCTCACTATGGGAAACCAATTGGTTGCTGAGCTACCACAGGCTACATCTGAGCAGAGGTTCTAGGTTATATCCATACATGGTCATTGGTTGAATGTCAGTCTCTGAAAAGACCCTGTGCCCAGGTATATTTGGTCCTTGTGGAGCTCCTATCCTTTCCACATCAGATTAACTGCCCTTCTTTCATATGATTCCCTGTACTCTGCCGAAGGTTTGGTCATGAGTCTTTGTATCTGCTTTGAAAACACTGCTAGTTAGAGTCTTTCAGATCCACTCAGTAGACTCCTGTCATATGTTCAATGCACATCCCATCTGTCTTTCTAAACGAGGATTGATCATCTTACCCCATGTCTGCTCTCTTGATTATCTTTTTTATGTGTATAGATTTCATTATGTTTGTTATAACTTATAGGTCTATATAAGTGAGTATATACCGTGTTTGTCTTTCTCCTTCTGGGATATTTCACTCAGGATGATCTTTTCTAGATCCCACCATTTGCCTGAAAATTTCATGATTTCCTCCTTTTTGATTGCTGAATAGTATTCCAATGTGTAAAAATACCACAATTTCTGTATCCATTCCTCCGTTGATGGACATCTGGGTTGTTTCCAGGTTCTGGCTATTACAAATAAAGCTGCTGTAAACATGGTTGAACAAATATCCCTTTTGTGTACTTGAGCAAACTTTGGGTATATAGCTAGCAGTGGTATAGCTGGGTCTTGAGGAAGCACTATGAAGTTAATGGTTGCTCTTTCTAGTTCAATAAAGAATTGTGTTGGAATTTTGATGGGAATTGCTTTGAATCTGCTGTTTTCATTGTGTCCCAAAAGTTTTGTTACGTTCTACCTTCATTTTCATTGAAATCTAGAAAGTCTTTAATTCCTTTCTTTATTTCATCCCTGATCCAGGAGTCATAAAGTAAAGAGTTCTTAATATTCCATGAGTTTGTAGGCATTTTACTCTTTCTGTTGTTGTTTAGGCCTAGGTTTCATCCATGGTGGTCTGATAGAATACAACATGTTATTTAAATTTCCTAGTATTTGTGGAGGCTTGCTTTGTGTGCAAATATGTGGTCAGTTTTGGAGCAGGTTCCATGAGGTGCTGAAAAGAAGGTATATTCTTCAGTATTGGCATGGAATGTTTGTAGATATCTGTTAGGTCCAATTGACTCATAATGATGGTTAGTTTCATTATTTCTCTGTTTAATTTCCATCTCAATGGTATGTCCATTAGTGAAAGAGGTGTTTTGAAGTCCTCTACTATTAATGTGGTGTTCAGTGTGTGATGTAATCTTTAATAATGTTTCTTTTACAAATGTGGGTTCCCTTGAATTTTGAATATATATGCTCAGAATTGAGATGTTTTCTTGGTTGATTTTTCCTTTGATGTGTATGAAGTAGCCTTCCCCATTTCTTTTGATTAATATTGGTTGGAATTCTATTTCATTGGATATTAGAATAGCTACTCCAGCTTTTTTCTTGTGTCTGTTTGCTTAGAAAATCTTTTTCTGGTCCTTTATTCTGAGGTAATACCTATCTGTTCAAGGAAAGAATACAGGAATAAAATCTTCACATAAAATGCAAAATGTTGACTAAAATAATAAAAATAATCCAGGAAACAAAAGTAGGATTTATCAAGAAAGTAGAATCAGTATTGTTCTTCAGGTGCCATCATCTGTATTCTTATACTTCTGAAACATTGGCCTGGAACACTTTAAGTAGACTAAGCCAAATCTTCTGCAAACCCAAGGATCTCACTATCACAATGTCCCTAATTCTAGTGATACAGGAATGTAGCACTATTTTTTTTTTGGCTTTTATAAATACATTCTGGATATCGAATACAGATTCTCAGGCTTACACATCAATGACTTACTGACTTACTTATTCCCCAGCCTCATGGACCATTATAACATAGGTGATACTATAGAGATGAGAAAAATAAAGTAAATATTGTGGCTATGTGTAACTTTCTCAAGGTCATACATTGTGTCAGTGCTGGAACTTGGGGCAAGACCCTGTATTGCCCCAAATCTACACTTCCATCTGTTGTACCATGGAACGCCTGAAATTTATTATTTGGACACACGTCTATACAAAATATGACCACTTCTTGTTGCAGAAGTGAAAGGGTATTTTCGTTAATAGCATCTTTGGGCTACATTATTACATAAGCCTGCCAATTCCAATTTTTGTTTTCTGGAGCTCCTCTGACATTAGGAGAATGTTCACATACATAATTATTTGAACAGCAAAGTTCTCATGTGTGAATCCAGGGAAGAAATGCCATGAGTTGTTCATCTCCTTCTACCTTCCTTCACATAGCTTCTGGGCAGGTATGCAGGTAGTTAGGCTAGACAGAAACCAAATTGACATGCAAAAACAACTCATTGGCCCTGTTACAGGACTTTGAAACATTCTTCAAACCTCATGATACAGATTTAATATGTTTTGAGTGAATGATACAAAGGTTTTTTTTTTAAATAAATTAAGTATTAAATAGCATCAGCATTATGAACAGTATCTCCTGTTTTCTACCCATGGAATATTGTTATTATAGATCTTTTTATGCCTTCCTAATTCTCAGAATTCTCAGTCTCGCATTTTCATTCCCTGTTGTGATTGATAATTTTGGTGTCAGTTTCACTTGATTAAATTATACCTTTAAAGGCCAGCATATTATTTTATTAAATTTATTTTTAAAATTCTCTCTCGTGTGTGTGAGAGTGTGTTTGTATATACTGTATAACATCATCATTGCCTTCTTTCAAAATCTACCATGCTTTCACACTCCCTTTCAAATCCAAACCTCTTTTTCCCTGAATATGGTTTATGTATATACATATATATATATATATATATATATATATATATATATATATCCACACACACAGACACAGCACACATACACACACATATATGTAAATTTATATGTATGAATAAATTTATAGTTACAAAATGCTTCTCAGATATATGTATGTTTTTAAGGCTGACAACTTAGTATTGGAAAAGTAATTATGGAGTTCACCCCTGGAGAAATCTAATTGTCTTTGTCTTTATAGTCATTAATTGCCTGTACGTCTTCATTTAAGAATGGGATTCTGTGATATTTCCCCTAGACACATCAGTATATCAACTGTGTTTTCATCATTCAGAAATTGTTGTATTTCATAATAGTCTCAGCTGAATACTTTTCTCCATGTTTCATTGGACCTTCCAGTACTATAAAAGATTTTCCTCTAGGTGGAGGCTTTTAGGTCAAATCCAGATTAATTTCTCATATTTCCTTGTCCAAAGGTACTGTTGTCTTCAGTGATAGAGAATTAACTTCACATGTTTCTAAAGGACATTGACATGTGTATTTGAAGGGATTAATAGGGAAGGTGTAGATATGAGTAAGAACTAGCCAGTTAGCTTGACCCAAAAGAACATCAACAGGAAAAGCAATTTCATCTCTTTCCTTCCAGCATATGGGGTCACATCTCCCATACCTCTCAATGTTTGACCAATGTACTGTCTGGACTCCAGACTTCAGTACTTACTCCAGTGGATACTGGTGTTCCGAGGCTTCCAACTGATCTAGGACACTTCTGACATTCTTGTCTGCAACTTGCAGTCATTCTCTCATGGAAATGCTTAGCATCCCAACTCACATAAAACAATTACTCTAATAATTGTATCTGTATCTCTGTTGTATTGGCTCTTTTCTTCTGGAAGAGCTTGAGAATAGTGCCAGGGAAGTAAGGGCCAGAAGAAGCATCTACGTGCTGTGAACAAATGCCATGGGCTATATATTTTCCTTATGTAAAATGTTGATCCAGACCATTACAGGATAGCACAGTCAAAGTCCTTGCCATAAGTCCGTGGATCAGCCCTTTCATCCGTGGCACTTTCAGGTCATTGTTCTCTTTGAACTTCAGCCTCAGGGAAGGGAGTATGCTTGATTCAGTGGTGAAGGGCACAATAGTTTCCTTCCAATCATTTCCCTCTCAGGAGTTGGATACTTAAAAAATGATAGGCCAGTAAACATTGTGTTCCACACTTATAGATTCCAGATCACTCTCTTGGGTTTCAGGCAATGTCTTTCTTCTAATTAACCTCTTTCCTTACTAATTAACAGATGTTTCCTGTAAACTCCACATTATAGGCCAAAATAGCAGATTCATGTAGACAAATTGACATTGAGTTTGGGTCAGGTATATGGCTTAGTACACAAAGGCATTTGTTCTCAGGTCTCATGTCCTGGATCCTTCAAAGAATTGATGCTAGCGTTCTGTTCCACACTCTCACCGAGGAATGTATGTGACAGACACATATACATATCTGTCTGCATTGTTTACATATGCCAAGGTAATATCGTTCTTCCTACTTTGTCTCTTGTAAACCTGCCTGATAATTAAATAAAAGACCATAGATAATGGAATATGCCCTAGAACTTTTCATCATTAATGTTCTATTACTGAATTAGAAATACGCTACTATATCCCAAGGGGATGATGAATTGCAGAGACTAGGAGTTTAAAAAGGAATCAAATGTCTGACACAGAGTCTATCAGTTATTAAGCTACTAAAGCACCCTATTCATTGAGGTGCCTACATTAAACTTCACAGCCTGACTGACTCTTCATTTTGCTTCCTTTGGTTTGGTGATGTTTTATGGGCTTATCTGCAAATGGGCATGCATGTGGCACTTGTTCTTGCTGATCTCAGAAGAAAGTAAGAGAACACAAAAGCATCCTACAAAACCTATATTCCCAGATTCTTCGTGATTCAGAAGAAATGAGAACTAACAAAGAATCTGATCATTTCTGAGTTAGCTGATCATTCTCAAAATCCTCATGCTTTGGTAGGTATTTTACTGCTATTTAACATTCAATAAAAATAATTTAGTATTTATAATCCAATTTTGTTTCACTATGATTTAATGTGCTAAACTCACATACTAGAAGTAATATCGTGTCATTAATCCCAATTTTGTCACTAAATTTAGAAATCAGCCACATAGAAAAAGAGAAAATAAGCAATATTGGTTCAGACATTTTTTTTCCAATACCAATAAATCACGTGTACATTTCAAGCCTTTGAGTGTATTAAATATCTTATATTTTATTGAATAAGTAAAATAAATAGCGTAATCAAATACTATTTACTTGACACAATATTTTTTCATATTGATTAGGTACAGCATAATTCAATACATGTACATTGTGAAATAATCAATCAATGTAATTAGCAGTATTTATTATTTTATATATTGGATTTTTTTGGATTTTCCTATTTTACCTATTTTGAAAAATGTAAGAAGATGTAATACACAGTTACACTCCTGTAGAATCAAATCTTTGTATCGACCGTAGTTCAGTTTCTACTCTCCAAGCTCTTCCTGTTTCCCTCTCATCCACACTTCCATCTGCTAGCAACCACTATTCTACTGACTCTTTTTATGAATTAAACTGTTTCAGTTTCCATTCAAGGTTCAAGTCACAGGCTGGAGATATGGCCCAGCTATTAAAGGCTAGGCTCACAACCATTCAAGGCTCAAGTCACTTGATGTGGTATCTAATAGTTCTAGTCGTATTTCTTAAATTATAGATTCCATCCTTACATAAGTATATTTTATCTCTGGTAGCTCTATTTCTAATACTTCAAGGGACATCTGTATTGTATTCCATAATGCTTATACTGTTTCATGATTCCATCAATCTATAGACATGAGAATGAGTTCTCCTTTTGTCTCATCTTCACCAACAACTTCACTTACTTTACCTTCTAAAGTACTCTAATTGAATAAGATGAAATCACATTAGTGTTTGAATTTTTTTGAAATAATTTCACTTTGTTTCACCCAGGGATTCTTATTTATTTATTTGTTTGTTTATTTATTTATTTGCTTATTTATTTATTTTCTGCCTTTTATTTTCCACCTTCCTCTCTACTATCTCTCACTATCTCTTTTTTGCTTTCTTTTCTCTTTCTTTCTTTATCTTTCTTTTTTCTTTCTTTCTCTTATCCTTCTTTTCTTTTTCTTTCTTATTCTTTAAGCAGCTATTTGCTCAACTATAAGACCTTGAGTATGATAAATAATAATAATAATAAATAAGTGCTATGCTTTCTGCATGCCTAGCTCCTTTTCAGCAATGATCTGTCTTCTTTTTTAATTCAATTTTTATTTTTTTACATTAATTACATTTTATTCGCTTTGTATCCCAGCTATAGCCCCCTTCCTCATTCCCTCACAATCCCCCCCCTCCCTCATTTCCTCCAATGCTCTTCTCCAAGTACACTGATAGGGAGGAACACTTCTGCTTCCATCTGAACCTAGCTTATCAGGTTTCCACAAGACTGGCTTCATTGTCCTCCTCTGCAAGGGTGCTCTCCACCGGGAAGGTAGTTAAAGAGCCAGCCACTGAGTTCATGTGGGAGACCTTACCCTCTTCCCCTTACTAGGGTACCCACTTTGATACTGAGATGCCATGGGCTACATCTGAGCAGGGGTTCTTGGTTATATCCATGAGTGGACCTTGGTGGGATATCAGTCGCAGAAAATACCCCTGAGCCCATATATTATGGTTCTGTTGCTCTCCTTGTAGAGCTCCTCTCCTCTCCAGGTCTTATGAACTATCTCTTCTTTCAGATAATTCCCTGCACTCTGCCCAAAGTTTTGTTATGAGACTCAGCATCTCCTTTCATACACTGCTGAGTGGAGTCTTTCCGAGGCCCTCTGGGGTAGGCTCCTGTCCTGTTTCTTGTTTTCTCCTTCCATTGTCCATCCATTTGTTTTTCTAAGTGAGGATTAATTCTCTCACCCCGGATCCTCCTTCTTGATTAATATCTTCAGGTGTACAGATTTTAGTATGTTTATCCTATATTATATGTCTAGTATTCACTTACAAGTGAGTTTATATTGTGTGTGTCTTTCTGCTTCTGGGATACCTCACTCCGGATGATGTTTTCCAGATACCACCATTTGCCTGCAAATTTCATGATTTTCTTGTTTTAAATTGCTAAGTAGTATTCCATTGTGTAAAAGTACCACAATTTCTGTATCCATTCCTCCATTGATGGGCATCTGGGTTGTTTCCAGGTTCTGGCTATTACAAATAAAGTTGCTATGAACATAGTTGAGCAAATGTCCTTATTGTGTACTTGAGAATCTTTTGGATATATGCCTAGGAGTGCTATAGCTGAATCTTGAAGCATTATTCCCAATTGCCTGAGAAAGTATCAGATTCATTTCCAAAGTTGTTGTACAATTTTACATTCCTGCCAGCAATAGAGGAGGGTTCCCCTTTCTTCACAACCTCTCCAGCATGTGTTGTCATTTGAGTTTTTTTATTTCAGCCATTTTGATGGATGCAAGGTGAAATCACAAGGGGCGTTTTGATTTGCAATTCCCTAATGACTAAGGACTTTGAACATCTCCTTAAGTGTTTCTTTGTCATTCTATATTCCTCTACAGAGAATTCTGTTTAGTTCTGTACTCCAGTTTTTAATTGGATTGTTTGATTTGTTGTTTTTTAACTTCTTTTGTTCTTTATAAATTCTGGATATTAGCCTTCTGTCAGATATGGGGTTGGTGAAGATCCTTTCCCAATCTGTAGGCTGTCATTTTGTTCTGATGACAGTGTCTTTTGCTTCACAGAAGCTTTTCAGTTTCATGAGGTCCCATTTATTGCTTAGTGCTTTTAGAGCCTGTGCTGTTGGTGTGCTGTTCAGGAAGTTGTCTCTTGTACCAATAAGTTCTAGCGTTTTCCCCATTTTTTTTCTTCTAACTGATTTCGTGTATCTGGTTTTATGTTGAGGTCTTTGATCCACTTGAACTTTAGTTTTGTGCAGGGTGAAAAATATGGATCTATTTTCATTTTTCTGCATGTAGACATCCAGGTGGACCATCACCATTTTTTGAAGATGCTGTCTTTTTTCCATTGAATGGTTTTGGCTTCTTGTCAAAAATCAAATATCCATTGGTGTGTGGATTTATTTCTGGGTCTTTTCTTTGGTTCCATTGACCCACCTTTCTGTTTCTATGCCAATACCATGCAGTTTTTATTACTATTGTTCTGTAGTGTAGCTTGAGATCAGGAATAGAGATACCTCTAGATGATCTGTTGTACAAGATTATTTTGTAAATTCTGGTTTTTTGTTTGCTTGTTTGTTTCTCCATATGAAACTGAGAATCTTTCTCTCAAGGCCTGTAAAGAATTTTGTTGGTATTTGATGGGAATTGCATTAAATCTGTAGATTTCTTTTGGTAGAATAGCCATTTTCACTATATTAACCCTGTGGATCCATGAGCACGGGAGATCTTTCCATCGTATGATGTCTTCTTCAATTTCTTTCTTCAGAGACTTGAAGTTTGTTCTTTTTTTTTCAAACAGCTGTTTCACCTGCTTGGATAGAGTCACCCTAAGGTACTTCATGTTATTGTCGCTGTTGTTTCTCTAGTTTCTTTCTTAGTCCTTTTATCTCTGGCATACAGGAGGGCTTCTGATTTTTTTTTTTATTTAATTTTGTATCCAGCCACTTTGCTGGAAGTGTTTATCAGCTTAAGGAGTTCTCTGGAGTTCTTAAGGAGTTGAATTTTCGGGGTCACTCAGTTACACTATCATATAATCTACAAATAGTGATACTTTGACTTTTTCCTTTCCAATTTTTATCCCCTTGATCTCCTTTAGTTTTCATTTTGCTCTAGCTGGGACTTCAAGTACTATGTTGAAGAGATAAGGAGAGAGTTGGCAGCCTTGCCTTGTCCCTGATTTCAGTGGGATTGATTTAAGTTTCTTCCATTGAGTTTGATGTTAGATATAGGCTTGCTGTATATTGTCTTTACTATGTTCAGGTATGTGCCATGTGTCCCTGATCTCCCCAAGACTCTAAACATGAATTGGTGTTGGATTTTGTCAAATGCTTCTTTGGCATCTAAGGAGATGGCCATGTGGGTTTTTGCATTCAGTTTGTTTATATGATGGATTACATTGATGGATTTCCATGGATTTCCGTATATTGATCCACCCTTGCATGCCTGGATGAAGCCTACTTGATCATGGTGGATGATATCGTTTATGTGTTCTTGCATTTCATTTGTAAGTATTTTATTGAGTATTTTTGCATCAATGTTCATCAGAGAAACAGATCTGAAGGGTTTTTTTTTTTTGGTTTTTTTTTGGGGGGGGTCTTTGTGTGGTTTAGGTATCAAGAGGACTGTTGCTTCATAGGATGAGTTTGATAATGTTCCTTCTGTATCTACTTTGTGGAATAGTTTCAAAGGAACTGGAGTTAGCTCTTTTCTGAAGGTCTGGTAGAATTCTGCATTGAAACCATCTGGCCTGGGGCTTTTTTGGAAGGGAGACTTTTGATGACTGCTTCTCTTTCCTAGGGGGATATAGAACTATTCAATCTATTTTCCTGGTCTTGATTTAATTTTGGTGAATGGAATCGATCAAGAAAATTTTCCATTTCATTTAGATTTTCAATTTGTGGCTCATAGGCTTTTGTAGTAAGACCTAATGATTGTTTGGATTTCCTAAGTGTCTATATGCTGTCTTCTTTTAAAAATTTTATTTTTGTGTTAATATTTGCTAGTTTTTTTTTTTTTGAGAATTTCAATATAAGATAGAAATTATATGCAAGATAATTAATACTGTAGCAGAGTAGGTTTGTATTTTGTAAATGTGTGCTGAAGACAATAATATAAGTAATGTGTAGCTTTGGAGATTCCTGTGAACGTATTCAACTGAAGACTAGTTACTCTTGTCTCTTCTAGAAATTTGAGGGATTATTCAGTCTAGGAAAAAACACTGATGCAAAATTTAATGAAAGCACAAATTTTACAATTTTACAATGGCCTAGCCTGCAATCTTAGAATACAACTTTATGTTAAATACTTCCTTGAATTTCAATAAAGTAGTATTTTTTAATCTTTAAAAAATATTTGTTCAAACCACTTGTGTATTTTAAAGCCATATTATCTCTATTTGGGCTGTGGAGTTGTTTGAGTTCATTGCATTTTTTTTGGAATCAATTCTTTGTTGAATGAATAGATTACAGAAAGATTGCAAGTATTTTTCACATTTTCAAGTAATCTCTTGCCATTGTTCATGGGAATTTATACACCAGTTCTGTATTTACATAATTTTATTTTTAATTTATTATTATCATTTATTACAGTTTATTCACTTTGTATCCCAGCTGTTGCCAACTCCCCCTTCTCCTCCCAGTCCCACTGACCCTCCCTTTCTCCCTCTATACCCTTCCACTAGACCCTGATAGGGGAGGTCCTCCTCCCCTACCATCTGACTCTTTTTTATCAGGTCTCATCAGGACTGTCTATATCCTCTTTCTTCATGGCCTTGTAAGACCACCTCTTCACGGGGAGGTGATCACAGAACAATCAACAGAATTCATGGACATCATTTTAATTGTTCTAAAATTAAATTTCTCTAACAGCTTCTGTATGCCTCAATACATTATTAGTCTATTATTATGACACCCACCCCCCTCACACAAAGTACTAATCATAAGCAAAATGTGTGTATGTGTGTGTGTATGCGAGAGGGTGTGTGTTTGTGTTTTGTTGTATAACTTGTTGAGTTTACCCAGTATTATTCATATTTAAATTCTTTAAATTTGAAATGGGATTTCCTATAAAGGAATTCAAACTGAAAGAAAACAGAGTATTTATTTTTCAAGAAGCATATCCTGTAGATCTTCATCTAAAGATGGAAACTTTTGAGGCTTCCTTTATCCACAACAGTTGTCATGAAATTCTTATTAAGCACACATACTTTGGAAATTTCATGGGTGTAGCTTCCATGGCATTTCTAGAAGATATTAATTTGCAGCAGGATTACCTTTTTTTTTGTCTCTTACAATTTCAATATCTTCTTATTTTTATAAATTTCCATATATCTGTTTTAAATTTGTATTCATAAAATGTTTTCCTATAACAATATTTTAAAGTATTTTACCTGTTTTCTTTGGTAAATCCACAGGTTTGTTCTTACATTTCTTTTTTAAATCTATTTGAGCTTACTTTTTTACACAGTGAGAGTCACTTTTAATAATTCAAAAGTATGTTCTTACCATGGCTGCTTTACCTGCTTTATTTTTCTTTTCTTTTCTTGTAAAAAGACAACATGTCTGACTGTATTTTTTTTTCTCTGCCGTGTACTCACAAAGTATTACAAACTCCAACCTTACTTTGATATTTTTTGTTTGTTTGTTTCAGTCCTACAATAAATATTTTCAGTAAACTTGTTAAAATGCATCATGTTATCTTCTTACCTCAAGAGTCCCATAAGTTTAATTGTATTATTAGCTGAAAACATAAAATTTAACCAATGATTCGTGTCTGGTTCATGCTCTGAAGGACTCAGACAAAGGTTAGGTATCAGTCTTGTCCTTCTCTTTCACCTTTATTGGAGTCTGTGAAACACAAGAGAAATTTAAATTCTACAGAAATGTTGCCATTCTACATTTATCTAATTTACATGTAATCTTTCAAAGGGCATTATGACACCAGATGATAAGGATCATGCCAATAAAAAAGGTTCCTTCAGATTATTTTTTTAATAGTAGACATTTAATTTTGCTTATAACAGAAATATTTTGAAAAAAAAGAATTAATGTCTTTGGTATGCAATATTTTTATAATTATATATTTTGATTCCAGTAAAACAATCAAATTTCTAAAAAGAACAACATTCCAAATATAAAAGGTCACTAGAAATTTTAGTACACAACAAGAATCATAGAGTTGCAGACCCTCATCTGCTCTTTTCTATGTATTTTTTATTTTTCTTATTGGTATTCTTTTTTACATTGTTTTTTACATATTTCCTGACATTAAAATATAATTATATCATTGCCCCTTACCTTTCATCCCTCTGATTGCTCCCACACTCTCTCACTCTAATATTTATGGCTTATTTTTCTTTATTTGGGGTGAAAACTGGATGTCCAAATGTAGAAGGATGAAATTAAGCCATTACCCACTATCTTGCACAAAAACGGACTTCTAAAAGTGGATCTTATTTTGTCCTTGTGTGTTTTACTGTTGTGTCCCGGTCACCCAGGTTGAGAGAACTGGCAGTCATCTCCTTCTCAGTAAATGCATATTGACAAACAGAAGTGCTGTAATTCCTTGGTTTTTCTTTCTTGGCTGTTACCAATAACAGGAAATAAAGACAGAGATTGCATAAAAGGGAAAATTTGGAGTTTTCATCAAAATGGCACTATCTTGACTCTGATTTCAGATTTATATTTGTTTCAAAAGGTATGGGAACTATGATCTGCTCCGACGAAAAAGGTACTGGAACTGGTATTTCCGAGTCTATAATTAAATGGGACACTTATTTTAATGAGCACATGCAGCTCTTCTCTTTGTGCAGAGCCTCTCCAGGAAACTAAAATAGCCTCAGTATTGCAAAGAGCCCACTGCAGGATCCCCTGCATCCTGCCTTACCATTAGTTTCTCTAACAATGTGGATTTTTTAAATTATACTTTATTTACTTTGTATCCCCCCTCTATTCCCTCCCTCCTCCTCTCCCAATCCCTCCCCCCACACACATACTCTCCTCCCCAGGTCCACTGGTAGGAGAGGATTTCTTTTTTTTCCTTCTGATCCTAGTCTATTAGGTCTCATCAGGAGTGGTTGCATTGTTTTCCTCTATGGCCTAGTAAGGCTGCTCCCCCCTCGTGGGAGGTGATCAAAGAGTAGGCCAATCAGTTCATGTCAGAAGCAGTCCCTATTCCCATTACTATGGAACCCACTTGGACACTGAACTGCCATGGGCTACTTCTGTGCAGGGGTTCTAGGTTATCTTCATGAATGGTCCTTGGTTGGAGTATGAGTCTCAGGAAAGACCCTGTGCTCAAATTTTTTGGTTCTGTTGCTCTCCTTGTGGACCTCCTGTCCTCTCAAGCTCTTACTATTATTTCCCACAGCTTTCATAAGATTCCCTGCATTCTGCCCAAAGTTTGTCCGTAAGTCTCAACATCTGCTTTGATAGTCTGCAGGGCAGAGCCTTTCAGAGGCCCTCTGTGGGAGGTTCCTAACTTGTTTCCTGTTTTCTTCTTCTGGTGTCCATCTTCTTTGCTGTTTGGAGTGGGGATTGAGCATTTTAGCCAGAGTCCTCCCTCTTGATTAGGTTCTTTAAGTGTACAGATTTTAGCAGGTTTATCCTATATTATGTATATATGTGAGTATTTACAGTGTGTGTCTTTCTGCTTCTGGGATAGCTCACTCAGGATGATCCTTTCCAGAGCCCAACATTTACCTGCAAATTTCATGATTTCCTTGTTTTTAATTGCTAAGTAGTATTCCGTTGGGTATATGTACCACAATTTCTGTATCCATTCTTCAGTTGAGGGACATTTGGGTTGTTTCCAGCTTCTGGCTATTACGAATAAAGCTGCTACAAACATGGTTGAACAAATGTCCTTATTGTGTACTTGAGAATCTTTTGGATATATGCCTAGGAGTGGTATAGCTGGATCTTGAAAAAAGATAGCATTTCCAACAAATGGTGCTGGTCTAACTGGATACCTACATGTAGAAAAATGCAAATAGATCCATACTTATCACCCTGCACAAAACTAAAGTCCAAGTGAATCAAAGACCTCAACTAAAACCAGACACATTAAATTGGTTAGAAGAAAAAGTTGGGAAGACCCTAGAACTCATTGGTACAGGAGACAACTTCCTAAGAGCACAGGCTCTAAGAGCAACAATCAATAAATGGGACCTCATTAAACTGAAAAGCTTCTATAAAGCAAAGGACACCATCCTCAAAACAAAACGACTGCCTACAGATTGGGAAAGAATCTTCACCAACCCTCTATCTGACAGAGGGCTAATATCCAGTATATATATAAAGAATTAAAGAAGTTAAAAAGCAACAAATCAAGTAATCCAATTAAAAAATGGGGAACAGAGCTAAATAGAGAATTCTCGATAGAGGAATATCAAATGCAGAGAAACACTTAAAGAAATGCTCAATGTCATTAGCCATCAGGGAAAAGCAAATCGAAAGGACCCTGAGATTTCACCTTACACCCATCAGAATGGCCAAGATCAAAACCTCAAGTGACAACACATGCTGTAGAGATTGTGGAGAAAGGGGAACCCTCCTCCACTGCTGGTGGGAATGTAAACTGGTACAACCACTCTGGAAATCAATCTGGCGCTTTCTCAGACAACAAGGAATAGCGCTTCCTTCAGATTCTTAAATTTAAATGAGACACAAAACAGAGCTGGGAATTTTATACTAAAGCATTTGTTTTGTTATACTTCCTTCCTTATTGATATTTCCCCTTTGCTAAGCACTAACACTGATTCAGAAAAAGAGTATGGTTAGCCTCAAAACATATTAGTGGACATTGGACTGGAAATGTATTTGGGATACAATGAAAGCCAAAAGTTACTTACTCTGTGTGATTGGAAACAAATGAGTGAGATGAACAAAACAACCTATGACAGCACTAATGGAAGGGGAGAAAGGATAACAGTGCTAGTCAGAGAAACAATGTTGTTTCTGTCTTTAATTTAATAATTATTTGGAGAGGCAAAGATAGAGATGATGTTGACAGGGAGCAAAGTGGTATTATGTGTTCTGTTCTAAATCTGTGGATAGATTACACTGCCTCATAAATATCACTTTTAGCTCCCCACGGACCAGACTTGGGAAGATGATAATGCTATTGTCTCGGTTTTGTTTTTTACCATCATGCTGTCTTTTATGAATCATTGTTTTCTGTGCTCTGAAATACTCTGGCAGGAAGTAATGAGAGATTACAGGAAATTCTATTCACAGGCAGCTGGAGACACCTGTAACTATTCATTGTTCTCAAATCTATTGAAATTCACAGTTACTCAAGGGGAACTGTATTGCTACTGTATATGCTGTCTTACATAAGGATCATTCAGTTCTTATAAATAACAAGGTTTAGGTGAAGGGTTTGTTCTACCCTCTTCCTTAAGGATTATACTATTTTTATCTTGCTTAAGTGCAATAAGCTTAATAAATATTCTGGCAGCTTTATAAGGAAGATTGATTTTTATATTGAAATTTATATCATAGTAAGCAATAATGAGCTTGGTGTCTGGCATGAGAGTTAGAAACAGACTCACAAAGCCCAGGGAGATGAGCTCTGTGGAAAGTTTTATGAGAGATGAATGTTTTCCTTTACCTTGATTGACAGCAATGATACAAAGCAGAAATATGCATTCCATTTCAGTACCCAGAGTGCTGTGACATGCTGTAGGGTTCTGATTTTAGCTGAAGATGCAATGGATATAACAGACAAAGACCAAATTGACAACTATTCCTTGATTTAATAGTTCATATAAAATCTGTATGAAATTTTCCTTCTTTTTGGATATACATGTAATTCCATTTAAACAAGCATTTCAAAATTTTTTTTTGGTTTTGAGGTTACAATTACATTACTCTCTTTCCTTTCACTCCTCCAAATGCTCCCACACCACCTTCAGATCTTCTTCAAATTCATGGTCTCTTTTTCCACATTAGTCTGTGTAATGTTGTGTGTGTATTTTCAGGTCTGGTCATTTGGCACTGAACAACCAATTGTTTTTCTCATAATGTATCACTTTTTAATTTTATAACTGAGTTTTATGAATGTTAATAACAGCCAACTATTCATCATAGCATCTAGAGGTGAACATACCTCTTCACTCACCTAAACCAGTATCATCTCAAACAGTAATCCTAATTTTTGTTCTTATTAAAAAAACAAAAACAGGACAGGAGCCTACCACAAGGGCCTCTGAAAAATTCTCAAGCAGAGGTTGAGACTCATAACCAAACTTTGGGCAGAGTGCATGGAATCCTATGAAAGAAGGAGGAGATAATGGGACCTGGAGAGGACAGGAGCTCCACAAGGAGAGCAACAGAACCAAAATATCTGGGTCTTTTCTGAGACACATTCTTATGAAGGTATATTCATGGATATAACCTAGAACCCATGCTCAGATGTAGCTCATGGTAGTTTAGTATCCAAGTGGGTTCCCTAGTAAAGGGAATAAGGACTGTCTCTGACATGAACTCAGCAGCTGGCTCTTTAACCACTCCTTCCACCCAGAGAAGGAGCAGCCTTGCTAGTCCACAGGGGAAGACAATGCAGCCAGTCCTGATGAGACCTCACGAGACAGGGTCAAATGGAAGTGGAGGAGGGCCTCCCTGATCAGTGGGCTTGGAGAGGGGAATGGCAGGAGATGAGAGAAGGAAGGAAGGGATTGGGACTGAATGAGGGAACGGGCTACAGCTTGGATACAAAGGGAATAAACTGTAGTTAATATAAAAAGTAAAAATTGAATTAAAAAAATCAATGTAACTCTTTATTAGTTTCTTTAGGTATACAGATTTAATATGTTTATCCAATATTACATGTCTAATATCATCTTTAATGTGAGTATATATCATGTGTGTCTTTCTGTTTCTGGGACAACTCACTCAGGATGATATTTTCTAGTTCCCACCATTTACCTGTAATTTCATGATTTCTTTGTTTTTAATTGCTGAGTAATATTCCATTGTGTAAATGTACCACTATTTCTGTATGAATTGCTCAAGTGAGAGAGATCTGGATTGTTTCAAGATTCTGGATATTACAAATAAAGCTGCTATGAACATGGCTGAGGAAATGCTCCTGTATACTTAAGCAAATTTTGGATATATGCCTAGGAGTGGTGTAGCTGAATCTTGAGGTAGCACTATTCGTAATTGTCTGAGATAGTGCCAGATTGATTTCCAAAGTGGTTGTACAAGATTACATTCCACCAGCAATGGAGGAGGGTTCCCCTTTCTCCACAACCTCTCCAGCATGTGTTGTCACTTGAGTTTTTTATCTTAGCCATTTGGATGGGTGTAAGATGAAATCTCAGGGTCGTTTTGATTCACATTTTCTTGATGACTAAGTTTGTTGAGCATTTTTAAGTTTTTCTCTGCCATCCCATATTCCTCTATTGAAAATTCTCTGGATAAGATTATCAATTCTCATTCAGAAAGGCAAAAGGGATGGACATTGGCAGAGGGAGAAAACAAGGAACAGGCCAGGAGCCTACCCCAGAAAGCCTGTGACAACTCTACCCATCAGATGCTGAGACTCAGTGCCAAACTTTGAACACAGTGCTGGGAATCTTATCAATGAAGAGGGAGATGAAAGACCTGGGGGAGAAAGGAACCCCACAAGGAGAGCAACAGAACCAAAATATCTGGGCAAAGGTGTCTTTTCTGAGACTGATATTCCAAACAAGGATCATGCAATGGAGATAACCTAGAACCCCTGCACAGATGTAGCCCATGACAGCTCAGTCTCCAAATAGGTTTATTTGTATTTTAATTTTTATATTAATTACAATTTAATTGCTTTCTATCCCAGCTGTAGCCCCCTCTCTTATCCCCAACCAATCTTACCCTCTCTTCCTCATCTCCTTCTTGCCTCTCTCTAAGTCCACTGATAGGGGATGTCTTCCTCCCCTTCCATCTGACCTTGCCTTATCAGGTCTCACCAGAACTGGCTGCAATGTCTTCCTCTGTGGCCTAGCGAGGCTACTCCTCCCTGGGGTTGTGGGGGGCAAAGAACTAGCCACTTAGTTCATGTCAGAGACAGTCCCTGTTCAAATTACTAGGGAACCCACTTGTATACTGAGATACTATGAGCTACGTCTGAGCAGGGTTTCTAGGTTATATCCACGCATGGTCCTTGGATGGAGAATCAGTCCCAGACAAGCCCCTGTGCCCAGATACATTTGGTTCTTGTGGAGCTTCTGTCCTCTCCAGGTCTTATTAACTTTCTTTTCTTTCATATGATTCCCTGCACTCTGCCCGAAGTTTGGCCATGAGTCTCAGCATCTGCTTTGATATACTTCTAGGTAGAGTCTTTAAGAGACCCTCTAGAACTCATTGACACAGGAGACTACTTCCTGGACAGAACACCAATAGCACAGGCTCTAAAAGCAACAATCAAGAAGTGGGACCTCATGAAACTGCAAAGCTTCTGTAAAGCAAAAGATACTGTCATCGAAACGAAACAACATCCTACAACCTGGGAAAGGATCTTCACCAACCCTATATCTTACAGAGAGCTGATATCCAGTATATATAAAGAGATAAAGAAGTTAAAAAGCAACAAATCAAGTAACCCAATTTAAAAATGGTGTATGGAGCTAAACAGAGAATTCTTTGTAGAGAAATGTAAAGTGGTCAAGTAGGTGTTTTAGTAAGGGGAACAGGGGCTATCTCTGACATGATCTTAGTGGCTGGTTCTTTGATCACCTCACCCTGCAGGGGGAGCAACTATACCAGGCCACACAGGAACAGAATGCAGTCAGTCCTGATGAGACCTGATCGGCTAGGGTCTGATGGAATGGGAGGAGTACCTTCCCTATCATTGGACTGGGAAAGAGGCATAAAAGTAGAAGGAGAGAAGATTGGATTTGGAGCAGACTGTGGAGGGAGCTACAGCTGGTATACAAAGTGAAGAAATTGTAATAATTAAAAAAATATGTAGAATAGAGAAAAGAAAAATCTCAATGTAGCTTTCATCAAAGAAGCTTCATTTTGAAGCATATAGAGACAATCACAAAAAAACTATAACCTGTCCAAATGAAGAGAAATACCTCTGACAATTGTTTCTTCTGCCTTCATTGATAGATGAAGAATACATACCTTATATTTAAATTTTAGGAAACATTACAAAATAGGGGAAAGAGGAGATTGTGATATCTACAGGAGTAGAATGTCTACTGCAATACCACATCTTCTTTAAATAAGGGCAGATGTACACAGGAAATCACAACAACCTGTTTGCCCATCTGTTGACACCAATTAACCTGTCAACCTGGTGACATAATTTCACAGGGATCCAAAGCCAGATGGAGAGCTGTATTCAGTCGATGGCTGCTAAGAGAAGGAGTATACTTGCCCAGGGTTGAAACATCTAATAGATTTTTTTAATACCAAGTTGTCACCCCACAAAAATGTGCAACCAATGTATGTTGTCATATTTGCTTATCTATTCACCTGCCATCAAACAAGCAAACCAAGGAACCAACTAACAAAAACCGCTTCCATATTAGTGAAGCAATGAGGGTTACTTACAGGAACATGATAAGAAGATGCATACAGGATCACAGGTAATTCAAAATAGTAAACGCATTAAAAAGCCCCATCTGAGAATAGATGACAATTTTCCCATCCTCCATTGGGTGACACTTCACCCATGCACAAATGAGGAGTAATAATTGGACTTAGTTGGTTACCAAATAGAAGAAGAAGATGAAAATGGGTATGATTATGAAGAAAACAATAGTTATAATAGCATAATGTTAGGAAGGGAGAAGAAATAAACTTAGAGAAGGTGTTGGGGGCATCCAGGAAAGCTGGTAGTAAATAGGGTTGTATATATAACATTCCATTATTTACATGTCTGAGATTCCCAAAGAGTAATAAAACAGAAAGCTCTAACACTGGAACCCCAATATATGCCAAACTTCCATATCCTATCCATAACATTGACACCCAACACCAAATCAGTTGGGAGGCAATAGGGAAGAGAAGGATGGATTCAGGCTACTCTCCCAAGAGCTCTATCTGCCTATTGAGGAAATGATAACAACTCGCTTACAATTACCACTGATCTAGCTATCGCGATGTTGATTTGCTCATTTCCTTACCATTACTGCTTGGCAAAGGAATTCTGTGGATTGTTACTCCATGTGGAAATAGTAATGCTCTGTTGTGCTAACAAGAATAATATAGTTCTTTAAGCCATATTTCAAAACTACCAAGGAATAGAAATAATAAAATACAAAAAAGCTTCATTCAACCAATTGATCTAATATACTAATATTTTAATATGTAACAGGAAAAATTAATAATTATGTATTTATATTATTCTGTTTTTATTAAATTTTATATTTAATAGAATATCAGTTACTGGATCTCCTTATTTTTGTATGACATTATACTGTTTCTCAACTTTTACAGTTATTTCACTTATATCAAATATCTTTTAAAAAAGCTGCTATGACAATGAGCAAGACTAAATACGTTATTGTAATATTTTGAGAATTAAAAAAGATTGCTAGAAAAAGATCAAGGTATCATCTGAAATAAACTGATAGGAGTTTTTCAGTGGTTAAGTTAATATTTAATTGATTCAATTCAATTATATTCAAGTATTTGTTAAGTTGTGATTGAGTAAAATGTATTAATTTAAAAAATATTATTTCACAGAGGTAGTATATAGTGATATTGTTTTGAATTTGTCCTTAAAATGTGTGGACCTCCCAGGGGTCTTCAGAATCGGTTTTCTTTACTGAGTTATTCTGGAGTCATCTAGTTTCCAAAGGCTAGGCTACAAGAGCAAACTTACATGGTACCTCTGTGTAAATTACCAACACGTGGCAAACACCACTATGAAGGCCATGATACATTTGTTCTCTGTTGGAAACCGGTCAGTGTCAGTAAGACACTGGTAAGATGAATTATAGCTTAAAATATTTTTACTCTGTTATTCTGGTCTCTACTATCAGTAAATTTATACAAATATTCAATTAAAATAAATAGGTTGCCACTGTGCTCATAAAAAAATATTGAATGTGCATTCAATGAAAGCTACTTTTTCATTTTTAAAATGTAAGTGAAGGAAAGGTGGTAAAATTAATTAACACAAGCATTTTCGGTATTGTACCAATAGCTATTCTTTGAGAAGAAAGGGTAAAAAAGAAAATCAAAGAGATGCTCAACAGATGATAAGTAAATAGATGATATATGATAGATATGATAGATGGATGATATACATTTCCAAGCATGAAAAAGATTTACTCCTTTTTTTTTTTTAAGTGAAACAAAGTATTCTCAGTGTGAAAATGTCATAGAGCACAAGTGAGTTGAGAGATTGAAACTAAAATGTCAGGTAGATAATAAAACATGCAGTGAAGGAAAATACAAAAAAGTGGTGGATCAATCATTAGCTAATGATATGGTACTCTGTCATACTGAGACAATTCTGACTAAAGCAAAAATATAGAGGGAGATTTGTGTCATCATTGCGGAAAGAACATTCTAACACTAGGGTAAAGCAAGCATAAACAATCTATTGTTCCCTACTTCTTGGTACCTTTAAGAATCTATTCTCAAGAAGCAGCCAAAACTGTGGAAACAAATATTTATAGGCCAGGATTCAGATCACTATTCTGCAGCAGATCACTCCCCGACACAAGATCAGTCAAGTCTACCAGATCTTTTCACTACACTCACCTATGCTGTATCACTCACATAAACTCAGGAACATGTTTTTTGTTTTTGTTTTTGTTTTTGGTTTTGGTTTTGGTTTTGTTTTGTAACTGTAATTTTTCTGAAAGAAAAAGCTACTATCAAAGAAGCTGCTTGTAGATTGGTGAGAGTGATATGATCTTACACACATTGATAAAGGAAAATTAATTGATGATAATTGTTGATACAGATACAGGTGTTAGTGGCCCACTGCCACTGAGCTACTGTAGTATGTTAAGTAACACACTTTGCCTCGAGTCATGGATTAATGTAATGGCAAATTTTAGATTGGATAAAATTTTTCTTAATAACAGTCTAGACTTCATAATTATCACTAAAGGAAAATCACATTTGAACAGGGTTACGTTGCTGATGTTATTAAAATAACAGAAGAGCAAATATGGCATAAATTTATAAAGCCACGTAGAAACTGTAATTTCATACCTGTATGCAATGGAATGTAATCATATTAATTCCCTCCAACTTTTCCATAACTTCTTAATATGCATTTCTTCTAACTTCATATATTTTTACATTTTTGATAGTGTTCTCAGTTGTTAGTAGTCCACTAAAACAGAGCCAACTAAGGAGTGGAAACACTCTCAAAAAATAATGGTCCTTCCATTCCTAGCAAATATCTACTCCTTTCAGCATCTTGGTTCATGGGAAGTAAAACAGCTGCTGTGGGGTCAAGATTCCCATAACTATGTCATGTTTAGAAGACAACACTTGGCAGCATCCCTCCTCATCTTTGTGTCTTATATTCTTTCTGTTTCCCCTGCTTAGATGTTCTTTGAATCTTGGTGGTATGTTAATACAGGTATCCTATATCAGTTCTTATTCTCAACACTTGGAGAAGCTACACATCTCTTCAGACTGCTGTCCGCGGTATAAAGTTTCTCTGACAAAGATGTAGAGTATCCCACATCTATTAGTATAAGTGCAAAGGCATTCCGACAGTAGGGACTTCTAAGAAAATGACAACAGTATCATTTCTTCTAAGGCCTATTCCTTCCTAATAACAACTATGATCAAGATTGTAGTACCAGCCATAAAATCACTTCTTGTGGAGCATGCCTTGCATCCAATTAACATATATATCACCACCCTCAGTACAAAATTTATGTATTTTAGGGTCATTTTGATTTGTATTTCCCTTATGACTAAGGACGCTGAACATTTCTTTAAATCCTTCTCTGCCATTCGATGTTTCTTTATTGAGAATTCTGTTTAGCTCTATACTCCATTTTTTTAATTCTTTTTAATTCCACTCTATTCACTTTGTATCCCCCCCCCATGGTTCCCTCCCTCCTCCCGTTCCAATCCCTCCCTTTCTCCACCCTCTGCATGCATGTCTCTCCCCAAGTCCACTGATAGGGGAGGTCTTCTTTTCTTTCCTTCTGATCCTAGTCAATTAGGTCTTATCAGGAGTGGCTGCCTTTTCTTCTTCTGTGGCCTGGTAATGCTGTTTCCCCCTCAGCGGAAGGTGATCAAAGGCCAATCAGTTCATGTCAGAGACAGTCCCTGTTCCTATTACTATGGAACCCACCTGGATATTGAACTGCCTTGGGCTACATCTATGCAGGGGTCTTAGGTTATCTCCATGCATAGTCCATGGTTATAGTCTTATAGTCTTTTTTTCTGCTTATAGTCTTTTTCATTTGCCTGGATCCTTCCATGTTCAGCATTCTCCTTTTTTCATTTCACGTGTATTCTACTTTCCACCTATTTTTTTTTCTTTTTTAATTTTGGAATCATAGGCTTCCACACATTTTTTTCATACCTTCTTGCTCTGGTTAGTTCTCCCTTTTACTGTCTGATTTAGCCCATACACTCCCAGCCCTCAATGGTTAGGCACTGCTGCCCAATATTTTACCTCACTACTTTTGTTTATCTACTGTCCATTCTACTTTAACTTGCACCAATAAAAGTCCCCTTTATTGGCCTCCTAGCTCCCGTTTTTTTTTTCTCCAGTTCTCACATACAAAACAAAAGTTATAAAGCAGAGAGAAGTATATGAGGCAGAATATACAACACTTTTCTTTCTGGAATTTTATTACCCTTACAGGGAGATTTGTTTTCATTTCCCTTTTTCCCCTGTAAGTTTCATATTTTTCTTCCTTTAAGCTGGTTAATATTCCATATTTCTGTTTATGGGCATCTGCATTAATTCCTCTTTCAAGCTTTCAGTTAGTAGAGCACAAACGAGGTAGATAATGAAAATATCTCTATAGAAGAATATAAAGGCAATTCGGTGCATGACCAGGAGTGCTGTAGGTTGGTCACATGGCAGTTCTATCTCTAGTGTTATAATATTCTTGCAGAATTATTTCCAAACTGGCTTCACAACTACACTCCCCAATGATGTGTAAGTCTTCTTCTCCTTCCCACCTCTCTGTTAACATTTGTTCCCATTCCGACTGTCAAGGAATGGAATTTTTGAGAATCACTTTGTATTTCCCCAGTTATGAAGGACATGAGCTCTTATAAGGATATTTTTGTGAGATACCTTACAGAACTTATGAAAATGGAACAGTGACCAAAGACCTGGGGTACAGGAAAACAAACAAACGAGCAAACAAAAACAAACAAAGCATCAGACAACATGCTCAATCTGTCTCCTTAGCACAAAAGGACCAGTATTTTTTGCATTGCAGTGGAAATTCTTCATTTAGTACTTATCAGTGACTATCCCTCTAAATTTGTTATGGAAAATCCTTCTTTTAAAGAATGTCTTTCCAAGGCCCGGAAAATATTTTCAACAAAATCATTGAAGAAAATTTCCCCAACTTGAAGGGGAAGCCTATAAGAATAAAAGAGGTCTACAGAACACCTAATAAATTAGACCAGAAAAGAAAATCCTCCCGTCACATAATACTCAAAACAGTAAGTATACAGAACAAAGAAAAAAATACTAAAAGCTGCAAGGGAAAAAGGCCAAGTAACATATAATGGCAAACTCATCAGAATCACACCTGACTTCTCAACAAAAAATATGAAAGCCAGAAGAGCCTGGATGGATATCATGTAGACCCTAAGAAAACACAGATGTCAGCCTAGGTTACTGTACCCAGCAAAACTCTCAGTCCTCATAGACGGAGAAAACAGATATTCAAAGACAAAAACAAATTTCAACAATACCTACAAAAAAATCCAGCGTTTCAGAAGATACTAGAAAGAAAAATACAACCCAAGAAAACTAACTACGTTCAAGAAATTATAGGAAATAAATAACCTCACTACAGCAAAACAAAAGTAGCCAAACACACAAACACACTACCATGGCCAACATCAATATCAAAGGATCAAACAGTCACTGGTCATTAATCTCCCTCAACATCAATGGACTCAATTCTCCAATAAAAAGACACAGACTAACAGAATGGATGCGTAAAGAAGACTCAATAATCTGTTACATACAAGAAACACACTTAAATCACAAAGATAATTACCTCAGAGTAAAGGGCTGAAAGACAGTTTTCCAAGCAAATGGACCCAAGAAGCAAGCAGGAGTAGCCATCTTAATATCTAATAAAGTAGATTTTCAAGCAAAAGAGATAGAGAAGGACACTTCATACTCATCAAGGGAAAAATCCACAAGGAAGATATTACAATCCTGAACATCTATGCCCCAAAGCAAGGGCACCTACATTTATAAAAGAAACTTTAATAAAACTTAAACCACACATAGACCCCCACACATTAATAGTGGGAGATTTCAACACCCCACTCTCAACAAAGGATAGGTCAACAAAACAGAAATTGAACAAAGAAACAATAACTCTGACAGAGGTCATGAATCAAATGGACCTCACAGACATCTACAGAACCTTTCACCGAAACTCAAAAGACTTTAACTTTTTCTCAGAACCTCATGGAACCTTCTTCAAAATAGACCATATAGTTGGTCACAAAGCAAGCCTAAACAGATACAAGAAGATTGAAATAATCCCTTGTATCCTATCTAATCACCATGGACTAACACTGGACCCCAATGACAAAAATAGCAAAAGGCTTACACACACATGGAAACTGAACAACTTGCTTCTAAATGACAGCTGGGTCAGAGAAGAAATAAAGAAAAAAATTAAAGACTTCCTAGAATTCAATGAAAATGAACGCACAACATACCCAAACTTGTGGGACACAATGAAAGCAGTGCTAAGAGGAAAGTTCAAAGCACTAAGTGCCTTCAAAAAGAAATTCGAAACATCTCATGCAAGCAACTTAATGGCCCACTTAAAAACCCTAGAAAAAGAAGAAGCAGACACACCAAAGAGGAATAGACGGCTGGAAATAATCAAACTCAGGGCTGAAATCAATCAATTAGAAACAAATAAAACAATTCAAAGAATCAATGAAACCAAGAGCTGGTTCTTTGAGAAAATCAACAAGATAGACAAACCCTTAGCCATACTAACTAAAAGGCAGAGAGAAACTATCCAAATCAACAAAATCAGAAACAAAAGGGGGACATAACCACAGACACTGAAGAAATCCAAACAATAATTAAGTCTTACTTCCAAAGTCTATATGACACAAAATTTGAAAATCTAAATGAAATGGACAATTTTCTTGACCGATTCTATATGCCAAAGCTGAATCAAGACCAGGTAAACCAATGAAATAGTCCTATATCCCCTAAGGAAATAGAAGCTGTCATCAAAAGTCTACCATGCAAAAAAAGCCCAGGGCCAGATGGTTTCAGCGCAGAATTCTACCAGATCGTCAAAGAAGAGCTAACACCAATACTCTTTAAACTAGTCCACAAGATAGAAACAGAAGGAACACTACCAAACTCATTCTATGAAGCCATGGTCACCTTGGTACCTAAACCTCACAAAGACTCAACAAAGAAAGAGAATTTCAGGCCAATCTCCCTCATGAATATTGATGCAAAAATACTCAACAAAATATTTGCAAACTGAATCCAGGAACACATCAAAGACATCATCCACTATGACCAAGTAGGCTTCATCCCAGGCACACAGGGGTGGTTCAATATACGGAAATCCATCAATGTGATCCATCACATAAACAAACTGAAGGAGAAAAACCACATAATCATCTCCTTAGATGCTGAAAAGGCATTTGACAAAATCCAACATCCATTCATGTTTAAAGTCTTGGAGAGATCAGAGATACAAGGCACATATATAAACATAGTAAAGGTGATATACAGGAAGCCTATAGACAACATCAAACTCAATGGAGATAAACTTAAATCATTCCCCCTGAAATCAGAGACAAGGCAAGGCTGTCCACTCTCTCCATATCTTTTCAACATTGTTCTTGAAGTCCAGGCTAGAGCAATAAGACAATTGAAGGAAATCAACAGAATACAAATTGGAAAAGAAGTCAAAGTATCACTATTTGCAGATGATATAACAGTATACCTGAGTGACCCCAAAAACTCTACCAGGGAACTCCTACATCTGATTAACACCTTCAGCAAAGTGGCTGGATACAAAATTAACTAAAAAAAATCAGTAGCCTTCCTGTATACAAAGTACAAAAAGGCTGAGAAAGAAATTAGGGAAACAACACCCTTCACAATAGCCACTAACCACATACAATACCTTGGGGTGACACTAACCAATCAAGTGAAAGACTTGTTTGAAAAAAATTTCCAGTCTCTGAAGAAAGAATTAGAAGATATCAGGAGATGGAAATATCTCACATGCTCATGGCTTGACAGGATTAATATAATAAAAATGGCCATCTTATCAAAAGCAATCTACAGATTCAATGCAATTACCAACACAATTCTTACAGACCTTGAAAGAAAAATTCTCAACTTCATATGGAACAACAAGAAACCCAGAATTGCTAAAACAATTCTCTACAGTAAAAGATTTTCAGGCGGTATCTCCAACCCTGATCTCAAGGTGTACTATAGAGCAACAATACTAAAAACTGCATGGTACTGGCATAGAAACAGAATGGTGGATCAATGGAATCGAATAGAAGACCCTGACATAAATCCACACACTTATGGACACCTGATTATTGACAAAGATGCCAAATCCATTCAATGGAAAAAAGACAGCATCTTCAACAAATGGTGCTGTTCTAACTGGAAGTCTACATGTAGAAAAATGCAAATAGATCCATACTCATCACCCTACACAAAACTAAAGTCCAAGTGGATCAAAGACCTCAGCATAAAACTAGACACACTAAACCACTTAGAAGAAAAAGTGGGGAATACCCTTGAACTCATTGGCACAGGAGACAACTTCCTGAACAGAACCCCAACAGCACAGGCTCTAAGAGCAACAATCAATAAATGGGACCTCATGAAACTGAAAAGCTTCTGTAAAGCAAAGGATACTGTCCTCAGTACAAAACGACAGCCTACAGATTGGGAAAAGATCTTCACTAACCCTATATCTGACAGAGGGCTAATATCCAGTATATATAAAGAACTAAGAAGTTAAACAGCAAAAAATCAAGTAATCCAATTAAAAAATGGGGTACAGAGATAAACAGAGAATATTCTGCAGAGGAATATCGAATGGCAGAGAAACACTTAAAGAAATTCTCAACCTCATTAGACATCAGGGAAATGCAAATCAAAACAACCCTAAGATTTCACCTTACACCCATCAGAATGCCTAAGATCAAAAACTCAAGAAACAACACATGCTGGAGAGGTTGTGGAGAAAAGGGAACCCTCCTCCATTGCTGGTGGAAAATTTAAACTTGTACAACCACTCTGGAAAGCAATCTGGCATTTTCTCAGACAACTAGGAATAGCACTTCCTCAAGATCCAGCTATACCACTCCTAGGCATATATCCAAAAGATTCTTAAGTACACAATAAGGACATTTGCTCAACCATGTTTGTAGCAGCCTTATGTGTAATCGCCAGAAGCTGGAAACAGCCCAGATGTCCCTCAGTGGAGGAATGGATGCAAAAATTTTGGTATATCTACATAATGGAATATTACTCAGCAATAAAAAATAAAGAAATCATGAAATTTACAGGTAAATGGTGGGATCTGGAAAAGATCATCCTGAGTTAGCTATCCCAGAAGCAGAAAGATGCACATGGTATATACTCACTCATATAGACATATAATATAAGATGAACCTACTAAAATCTGTACACCTAAAGAAACTAATCAAGAGGGAGGACTCTTGCTAAAATGCTCAATTCCTATCAAGAAAGGCAAAGATGCTGGACATCAGAAGAAGAAGAAAAGAGGGAACAAGCCAGGAGCCTGACACAGAGAACCTCTGAAAAGCTCTGCCCTGCAGACTATCAATATAGATACTGAGACTTATGGGCAACCTTTGGGCAGAGTGCAGGGAATCTTAGGAAAGAAGTGGGAAACAGTAAGATCTGGAGAGGACAGGAACTCCATAGGAGAGCAACAGAACCAAAAAAATCTGAGCACAGGGGTCTTTCCTGAGACTGCTATTCCAACTAAGGACTATGCATGGATATAACCTAAGACTCCTGCAAAGATGTAACCCATGGCAGTTCAGTATCCAAGTGGATTCCATTGTAATAGGAACAGGGACTGTCTCTGACATGAACTGATTGGCATGGTCTTTGATCACCTCCCATGAGGGGGGAGCAGCCTTACCAGGCCACAGAGGAAGACAATGCATCCACTCCTGATGAGACCTAATTGACTAGGATCAGAAGTAAGGAAAAGAATTCTTCCCCTGTCAGTGGACTTGGGGAGGGACATGCATGGACAGGGTGGAGGAATTGAGGGATTGGGACTGGAGGAGGGAGGGAACCATGGGGGGGATACAAAGTGAGTAAAGTGTCACTAATAAAGAAAAATAAAAATTAAAAAAGAATGTCTTGATCCACTATTTCTGAAATCAAATAACAATTGAATCAAAATGGGAAAAATGTATATATTTAATAAGCATCAGATCTACTGAATCAATTTCTTTGCATCCTTTTTAATGAGATAAAATGATGAGGTTTTTACTTTGTTTGCAATTATAGTGCATAGATGAAAAATTAAGCCAAGTTATGTTTTTCATATGTTCAGAGTTCAAAGATAAAAGTTAATATACAATAGAAAATGATGGTACAATTCTAATTTCACAGAAATGGCCATTATTCATATGCCCTTCTGATGTGCATAATTCCACACTGAAACACATTAATATGTGATACTTAAAGCTGGCATTAAATGCAATAAAGAGCAACATGTGTACCCTCTTATCTGTTTAATTTTGTTTGTTTTGTGACAGATTGAGGGACCAAGGCAGATTAACTTCTAAGTAAAATTTTAATTAGCACAGGCTCTTTGGACTTTTTCAGTTTTTATTAGTCATTATTATCACACATTTGTATTTTTCTGTTGAGTTTATTTTTAGTATTTGGTAGTAAAAGCTAGTTACAGTAATTTTAAGTTTGGCATTTAGTTATAACGATACTAAGAATCGTACAGTTTTATTTCTGTTTGTTCTTGGGTTTTTGTTCTTATTTTTAGGCAATTTAGAGCATCCTTGAGGTTAGAAGTAGATGAAGCCGGTATTCTAAATTTTTATGAGAAAGCATGAGACAGCTGAAAAATTAGAATGGGATTAAGAATAAAACACACAGAATACTCATTCTGCCTTTTAAATGTGAATTAATCTGTTGCTATTATTTTCCATAGAATGAGCAACCCAGGATAGAGGTTTCCCAGAGTTGTTTAGTATCACTGGAAATGAAAAGAGCACCTGAGGTGAGGAGTACTAATTTCTACCAATTTAGCTCTTTGTTTTTAAAGGGAATTAGAGATATTCCAATTAAAAATAGTTATTTCCTTCAAAGCCTCAACTGAAGGACTATAGGCCAGTCTATTTTAACAAACCTGGAAATATGAATAAGACTATTTTAAGAGTCTCTAAGCTACATAGTTTTACTAAAGAATATTTACAGTTCTGTCAAGTAAAAAGGGATTTGGGGCCATAACCAATTTAAGATTATTGAATTCATTCAATAGGTAAAAGTTAAAAATTAAAATTGGTAAATGAAGTCATTTTATAGCAATAATGAAAGTCTTTTGTAGCTTTGAATTTTAAATTCAAACAGAAGACCTTATTTTTTATTATCTACTTATATACAGGTAAATAAAGGGAAAGTTATTTGAATGGTATAAATGTCACTATAAGAAGACCTCCCCTATCAGTGGACTTGGGGAGGGGCATGTTTGCAGAAGGGAAAGGAAAGGAGGGCTTGGGAGGGGAGGGGAGAGGGAAACACAGAGGGGGATACAAAGTGAGTAAAGTATAATTAATAAAGAATTAAAAAAAATATATTTGTGGAGAAAGAACATTTCTGCATGACCAAAGTACAAATTGCCAAATTTACTTAGAAAAACAAAGAGTAAATTCATTATGTTAATTAACAAGAATAAGAATGAATATGAAATTGTTTTCTTTTCATAAAAGCTATTATTTTAATGTAAAAAAAATGAGTTTACCTTCTCCAGAATCCTATAACTCTAAAGGCTTCCTGCCATTTTATATACTAGCAATTAGTTTTTCGGTATTGCAGCTGCATACCATATGTTTCCTTTATTTGGGTCAGTCTGTGTTATTAATACATGGCCAAGAATCATAGATCAATAAATAATCAAAGAAGAATGTATTAGAAATGCTGTAAAATAGTGAAAAATAACTAGCCCATTCACTCAAAAACTTCATTCTAACTAAACATGTGTGAACATGCTTAATGAGTATGTGAGAATGAAGGAGGCAAATGATGAATATGAGATAAGGCTTTCCAACTTCTCTTTCCCCTATATTTTATTGCCAACTGTTTTTTAAAATATTGATTATACATTGTATAATCAGAAGATAAACTGCATAAGAATATTTTCATATTAATTTTATTTTATTCTATATTTGAGTTGATAGAAATTAGACAAGTATAACCCTTCTATGTTCTATTTTTTTGCATATGGACTTTATTTATTTATAATAAACTGCATACATAAGAACAGTTACGAAACAATGCAGAAAGCCATATGTAAAAGTTACATTCAAAATGTTTATCTTATTTGTATTTGGCAACCTTAAAGAAAATACAATCTATCTATCTAGATGAGTCTAAAATTTGAACCTAAATCTCTTTCTGTCATATCTTGTACTTACCAACTCAACAAACATCATTCTAGATCTTAAAACTTTATCTTAGATCTTACACAACCTAAGCCTAACTGAAACTATAACTATCTTGTCTTCAACCCTATGAGAGACTTAAAAAGGAATAAAATTATTACATAAGTGGGAAGTGGAGGCAAGCAGCTTCCAAAACTAAGAGAGTATTGAGACAGTTTATTTGTTGGTCAGTCATCCATTCTCTTTCCAAAATGCTGTAGTATCAACCTTCTAGCCCAGTATATCTGGCAGACATAATTGTGAAGCAGGAAATAGGAAAGACTTCCTTACCCTATCCTGGCAGAGTTTGGCAGTCAACTCATCCAGTATCGAAGTCTGGCCATCCACATTTTGAACAGCGTGTTGTGTGTAGAGAGAGCTGCGGCATTTTGCACAGTGGCTAGCTTGCCATTAATGAAGTTACCTCCACGAGGAGATTATGATGCTCATAATCTTTCTTGAGGTAGACAGAGGAAGTTGCCAGAAACTGACATGTCTCAAGTCAAAACATCCATAAATTATTAAAAAAATATCTTCAAATACAAGAATTTTATTTTTTCATCTTTTTACATGCCTGCATACATGAACAACGCATGTCACTGTGCTCCTAACACAGCAGTGTAAAAGCCTGACTTTGGCCATTTTTTCCTCTTATGAATCTTGCAAATTTATGCAAATTAATCAGAGAAATCACAGATAGCTTTTTAGAAAACATTGCTTATATTGCTAATGCCTATTGCTAATAGGAATAGCAGCCAAATAAAGTAAATATAAGTGATTGCATGAGAATGGTGAATCAGTGCTTACTTTTGATTTCTTTTCTTAATTCTTCAAACATTCACATATCAAACTAGTTTTATGCCTCAATGCATGATTTTTTTATTCATACTCAAATATATGTGTGTTCTCCTCTACAGATCATTTTGATGTTTAATCTTTAATATAAGTTTGTTTTATCATTAATGACCATTGTTTTGTTTTCCATCACTACCTGTGAAATGTGATAAGCACACTCTATTAACCAACAAAACACGGCTGTGTTGTCTTATAAATTCTGCTTTTATAGAACAACATTGGCAGATAAACACCATGCTGCTTTGAACAACATTTATCATTATGCCAGAGGCCCATCTGGAAAGGAAAATAATCAACACAAATGATTATTGACCATGAAAATAATCTGCTTTCTAGGCAATTAATTAACATGAAAATAGCAATACGATAGTAAAATTTCCTCATAAAGTTCCACGTCCTGGCCCTAAAAACGATCTGTCACTACCTATCATGATTTACCTTTTAGTTGTCATTTGAATACTCAGCATTATAAATTATTTACAATTACAATATCTATACCGGCTTTGGGAGGAGCTTAAAATTAGAAGTCATAAGATAGACACAGATACAGAACTGCTAGAGCCTTTATAAGAAGGGAAAGAGAAAAAGACACAAGTGCACAATGTCATTTTATTTTGCTTCATATTATCTTGCTACTTCAGCAAAAAGACTATTACCATCCATATCCATATTTAAGACAAAATGAACATCTTGATTTTGAAAGTCAGTCTCATTTTGTTACAGCCCTAAAAAGCAGACTGATGCATGAAGTGCATTTTAAATGTAAAGGCGATATGTGTATACACTACTGGGAATGTTAAGGTATTAATAATAACAGTTATAGAAGTTGATGAGAAAGGGTCTTGCAAATTGCTACAGAGAAAATAATATATAGACTGTTTAAAATTATTCTCTCTGTGTGTTATAACTAAACTGTGAATGAGTGTTTGCATATATGTAGACATACATGTAACTTTTGGTATCTTACCTGATCACTCTCCATGATACACATTCAGCTAGGATCTTTTACTTTTGTTTTCAAAGCTAATTCACTGTCTATAGTATTATTGGTCATTACTACAGAAGATCGAATAAGGGGGTTCCATGAACCACATTACCATTTTTAATTATCCCTTTTACATTTCTCTTTTTAAATTGTTATTATTTATTACAGTTTATTCACTTTGTATCCCGATGTGGCCCCCTTCCTCATCTCCTCCCAATACCACCCTCCCTCCGTCTTCTCCCCCTATTCCCCTCCCTAGTCCAAAGATAGGGGAGGACCTCCTCCCCTTCTATTTAACCCTACCCTATCAGGTCTCATCAGGACTAGCTGCACCATATTCCTCTGTGGCCTGCAAGGCTTCACAGCCCAGTGGGGGTTAATCAAAGAGCAGGCCACTGAGGTCATGTCAGAGACAGCTCCTGTTTCCCTTACTATGGGATCCACTTGGAGACGAGACTGAGTCTATGAGCTACATCTGAGCAGGCATTTCAGGTCCTCTCCATGCATGGTCCTTGGTTGGGTTATCAGTGTCTGCAGGGCTCCCAGGGCCCAGTATTTTGGGCTCTGTTGTCCTCCTTTTAGAGCTTTTGTCCCCTAGAGGTCTTTCTCTCTCCTCCTTCTTTGAAGTTAAAATATAGTACTTGATTTCCGTGTTTCTAATAGATGAGTAGTATTCCATTGTGTAAACGAACCATTATTTCTGTATCCATTCTCTGGCAGAATGGATATCTAGGTTGTTTTAGATTCTGGCTATTACAAATAAAGCTGCTATGAAAATAGCTGAGAGAATGTCCTTGTTGTATGGTCGAGCATTTTTCACATATATGCTCAGCAGTGGTATAGCTGGGTCCTGAGGTAGCACTGCTGGAAATGTACCCAACTACTTGGGGCAAGGATGTAATGGATCACACGGGAGAACCTACAACTCCTAACTACATTCATCATGACTGCCTTCATACCCAAAGATGATTGCAGTCCTATCCTGTCATCAAAGATGCATCTAGTTGTAACAGAGAGAGACCATATGAAAACCCCAAACCAATGTATTTGAAGAAAAGCAAGGCAAGAAGTACATAGAAGGGTGTAGAAGGGATGAAAAAGGTAGTTATGATATTAGAATCCCAAAAATATTAAAAAAAAATCTGTTTGCTGCTTATTTTTCCCTATTTGTTGTGTCCTATTCTGTTTTTTTTTTTTTCATTTTTATTATTATTCTATTAGATGCCTGTTTATATTCTCATGAGAGTAAGAAAGGTTGTGTGTTTGGATGGGAGGGGAGGGGGGAGGATCTAGGAGGAATTGTGGGTAGGAAAAAATATAATCAGGATTTAAAAATTTTTAAAAATGTAAAAATAAAGAGCAAACAAATAAGTGTGGAAGAATATGCATAATAAAGAATTTATTCTTTGTTTGCTTGTGTTTTTCAAGATAGAGATATTCTGTGTAGCCTTGGTGGTCCTGGACTTAATTTGTAGACCAGGCTGGCCTTGAAATCACAATGATCCACCTGCCTCTGCCTCTCTGAGTGTTAGGACTACAGGTGTGTTCCACTCTGCCCAGCTACAAATTTATCCTTTATTACATATCTCAAATATATGATTACTGGCTTGCCAAATGTATATTAAAAAAAAGTAAAATGGGTTCAAAATATATCTCTAAACCCAGGGTGGCTTGGGATAGACAAATGTGAAGATGCAAGATGGAAATTGCATTTGCTTTAAGTAGTGATGATGAAAACTTTCCCAGAAGAATTTCCAAAATTTCATAAAGATAAGTCCAGTTTCAACCCTTAAGGCCGAAAAGTGGTAGGCCAACTTCTGAAACATTCATAATGACTTTGCACCCTCTGCTCTGAATACCCAAACCCTAGAAAAGTCAGAATTTGAAGGTATGAATAGGAAGAAAAACAGCAGATTCCAAATATATTAGAAAAGTACAACTAATTAGAACATGAATTTTGTTGACTTTTATGACACAAAGAGAAATTGAAGCTAATAAATTCAATAGATTTTCATTTTAGTGACAGAAATATTTTTGCATGCATATTTGTTTTCACAGATGTCTTTTCATGATGATACAATACATTCACAAGTTGAAGTATGAAGATGTGAAAGTGTAGATTTGCTAAAGTTACTCTATTTTTATTAAATTATCTTTTTCAAACCACTTTAGAGAAGTGACTTAATTTTCACTTTCCTCACATGTGTTGTCTTTTTTAATTTTAATTTTTATTAATTACACTTTATTCACTTTGCATCCCCCAATAAGCCCCTTCCCACACCCCTCCTGATCCCACTCTTCCACCCCCTTCTTCATGCATGCCTCTGTCATATTCAGTTAATAAAATCAAAAGCTAGTGCTTGTGTTTGGGCAAGTGGTTCTAAATCTGTAAGAAAAATGACAAGTTGGTTGCTAGAAGTTGTAGGTTTCTTTTAAAGACTAATGTGCTTGAAATTCCCATAAAGCTAATATCTGTGCCATTCAGATGAAAAGTTTGCTAATTTTTAATTTAAGAAAAACTCTGCACCATCCGTCTTCTAATAGAGTCAATGGAGTTATTTCAGAAATGGGATCTCAGAAAATTATGATCAAGCACTTTCTATTCCCTTCCCATCCCACGGACATGATTTATTTCTAAAAGTAACCATATGGAAATAATAACCCCAGAAACTGCCATTCGCCATCACAACCCAGAGGCAGAAGACTTTATTGTGAGTTGCTGCCCAGCTGCTTACTTGAAAATTCATAGGATGTAAAACAGGAAAAAAAAATAGAGATCTCAATGCACGGGTATCAACAAGCACTATTTTTTTTTTTTTTTCCTTTCTTGTAACTGTGTGACATAGCAGAGCTTGTGTCTGGCATTTAAGTACTTGCAGCTACATTCTATTATTAAAGACATATTTGTTAAAACATGCATAGAAAAGGGTCTGTAATTGAAGTACAGCTTTGATGTATTTAATAGGATGTAAAACTGCCAGCGTATTTTAATAGGCGATGTTTTATGTGCATTAGCAGTAATATAATAATGCCTCTTCCTTGTGCTCTTGCCATTAGCACTTTTCCCTCCCTTTCTTTCAGTTCATCTTAAATCTTTAATGTAATCCAAACACATTAACATCTTTCTCTCTCTTCACTGTTCTTGAACAGAAAGGATCTTTGAAATTAACTTTCCATAATTGAAGGATAGTTGTTACATGGCTTGATCATTGTTGTACTTTTTACCAATTTTGCCCTTCTGTTGATTCATGCATAGACATAGAAATACTTAGGGTCATTGAAACCATCTTAGGGGAGCAATAGAGACATCAAAATGGCAAAAGGACTAGAGAGTTACCTTAGCACTTAAGAGTGTTAACATCTCCTCCAGATGACCTAGGTTTACTTCTCAGCACCCAGATGGCAGATAGCAAACATCTGGTTCCAGGAAATATGACAACCTCTTCTGGCCTCTGTGTGTTACAAAAGCATTCTTATACACGTAAAAAACATATACATAAAATAATACATAAAATACTCAAAATATTTTTAAATGGTGAGAATATGTAAAGTCAATAGAAATAAAGCTCATGCATTTTAGAGAATCTATAAAATGCTATTAGGTCAAACCATATGCTCTGGCAGGAAACTGCAATAAGGTATTAGTGAATATACCGTTTCCTGAATTAATAACGGAATAGAATTAGTTTGGTTTCTATCAGATCTAGAAATTAATTTTATTTAGAACATTTTAACATAAATCCATTTTAATATAATTTAATTTATATATTTATTTATTACAACTTATTCACTTTGTATCCCTGCTGCAGCCCCTACCCTTGTCTCCTTCCAGGGCCACCCACCTTCCTACTTCTCTCCCTATACCTATTTCCTAGTCCTCTAATAGGGGGAGGATCTCCTCCCCTTCTATCCAACTCTAGCTAATCAGGTTTCATCAAGGCTGGCTGAATCATCTTACTCTGTGTCCCTGTAAACCTGCATGCCCCAGGGGGAGGTGATCAAAGAGCCGGCCACTGAGTTCATGTCAGAGACAGTTCCTGTTCCCCTTACTAGGGAAACCACTTGGAAATTGAGCAGCCAATGGGTTTCCTTTGAATAGGGTTCTAGATCCTTTCAGTGCATAGTCCCTAGTTGGAGTATCTATCTCTGCATGCCTCCCTGGTCTCAGGTATTTTGGCTCTGTTGATCTCCTTGTGGAGTTCCTGTCCCCTCCAGGTCTTTCTGTTTCCCTCTTCTTCCATAACGATTCCGGCACTCTGCCCAAAGTTTGGCCATGAGTTTCAGTATCTCCTTTGATACCCTGGTGTGTAAAAACTTTCAGAGGCCCTCTGTGGCAGACTACTAACTTGTTCCCTGTTTTCTCCTTCTTCTGATGTCCTTTGCCTTACTGAGTGGGGATTGAGCATTTTAGCCAGAGTTCTCCGTCTTGATTAGTTTCTTTAGGTGTACAGATTTTAGTAGGTTTATCCTATATTATATGTCTATATAAGTGAGTATATACCGTGTGTGTCTTTCTGCTTCTGGGTTGCCACACTCAGGATGATCTTTTCTAGTTCTCACTATTTGCCTCCAAGTTTGATGATTTCCTTATTTTTTAATTGTTGAGTAGTATTCCATTGGGTAAATGTACCACAGGTTTTGCGTCATTCCTCTGTTGAGAGACATCTAGGTTGTTTCCAGATTCTGGCTAGCAAGACTAGAGTTGCTATAAACATGGTTGAGCAAATTTCCTTATTGAATAGTGGACATCTTTTGGTTATAAGCCTACGAGTGGTAAAACAGGATCTTGAGGTAGCACTATTCCTATTGCTGGTCTCACTGGATGTCGACGTGTGGAAAATTGAAAATAGACCCATATTTATCACCCTGTAAAAAGTTAAAGTCCAAGTAAATCAAAGACTTCCACATAAAACCAGATATACTAAATGTATTAGAAGAAAAAGTGGGGAAAAGCTGTGACCTCCTTGGCACAGAAGACAACTTCCTGAAAAGAACACCAACATCACAGCCTTTAAGATCAATTATTAATAAATGGAACCTCATGAAAGTGAAAAGCTTGCATACTGGGAAAGGATCTTCACCAACCCTATATCTGACAGAGAGCTAATATTCAGAATATATAAAGAACTGAAGAAGTTAAATGCCAACAAACCAATTAATCCAATTTAAAAAGTGGGGTACAGAGCTAAACAGAATTCTCAACAGAAGAATATCATATGGCAGAGAGGCACTTAGAGAAATGCTCAACATCATTAGTCATTTGGGCAATGCAAATAAAAATTCCCCTGAGATTTAACCTCACACCCATCAGAATGGCTAAGATCAAAGACTAAAGGGATTGGATTGAATCTGTAGATTGCTTTTGGCAGGATGGCCAATTTAACTATGTTAATCCTACCGATCCATGAGCACGGGAGATCTTTACATCTTCTGATATCTTCTTCAATTTCTTTCTTCAGAGACTTGAAGTTTTTTGTTTGTTTGTTTGTCTTTTCAAACAGGTATTTCACTTGTTTGGTTAGAATCACACCAAGGTACTTTATGTTATTAGTGGCTATTGTAAAGGGTGTTGTGTCCTTAATTTATTTCTCATTCCTTTTGTCTTTCATATACAGGAGAGCTACTGATTTTTTTTTTTAGTTAATTTTGTATCCAGCCAGTTTGCTGAAAGTGTTTTTCAGCTGCAGGAGTTCTCTGGCTGAATTTTTGGGGTCAGTTATGTATAATATCATATCATCTGCAAATAGTGATACTTTGATTTCTTCCTTTCTGATTTATATCCCCATGTCTCCTTTAGTTGTCTTATTGCTCTAGCTAGGACTTCAAGTACTATGTTGAAGAGATACAGAGAGTGGGCAGCCTTGCCTTGTCCCTGAGTTCAGTGGGATTAATTTAAATTTCTCTCATTTAGTTTGCTGTTGGGTATAGGCTTGCTTTATATTGTCTTTACTATGTTTAGGTATGTACCTTGAATCCCTTATTTCTGCAAGGCTTTAAAAATGAAAGGGTGTTGGATTTTGTCAAATGTTTTTTCAGCATCTAAGGAGATTATCATGTCTTTTCTTTTCCTTCAGTTTGTTTATATGGTGGATTACATTGATGAATGAAGTATTCCAGAAGCAGAAAGACACATGTGGTATATACTCACTTACAAGTGAAGATTAGACATATAATGAAGGATAAACATACTAAAATCAGTACAGTTAAAGAAAGTAAGACAGAAGGAGGACCTTGGTGAGATGCTCAATCCTCACTCAGAAGGGCCAATAGGATGAACATCAGAAAAGGAAGAAAACAGACAACAGGACAGGAACCTCTTACAGAAGGCCTCTGAAAGACTCTACTGAACAAGGTATCAAAGCAGATGCTGAGAATCTTAGCCAAACTTTGGGTAGAGTGCAGGAAATCTTATGAAAGATGGGGGAGATAGGAAGACCTGAAGGGGACAGGAGATCCACAAGGAGTGCAATAGATCCAAAATACCTGGGCACAGAAGTTTTTCCTGAGACTGATACTCCAACAAAGGACCATGCATGGAGATAACCTAGAACCCTTAGAACTCCTGCACACACAAGGACCAAATCTATCTGGGCAAAGGGGTTTTTTCTGAAACTGTTTCTCCAACCAAGGACCATGTATGGCTATAACCTAGAACCTTTACTCGGACCGAAGCTCGTGGTAGCTCAATAACCACTTGTTTCCCATAGTAAGGGGAACAGGGTCTATCTCTGACAGGAACTCAATGGCAGACTCTTTGAACTCCCCACCCCCCAAGGGTTAGGAGCAGTCCTGCTAGGCCACATAGGAGGACTTTGCAGCCAGCCCTGAAGATACCTGATAAAACAAGGCCAGAGGAAAAGGGAGGAGGTCCTCCCCAATCTGTGGATTTGGAAAGGGGCAGGCAGAAGCTGAGAGAGGGAGAGTGGGATTGGGAGGGAATAAGGGAGCGGGATATAGCTGGGATACAGAGTTAATAAAATATAAATAATAATAATAATAATAATAATAATAATAATAATAATAATAATAAAAAGAACTCCTGCACAGGTGTAGCTCATAGCAGCTCAGTCTCTGAGGGAGTTTCCTAATAATGGGAAAGGGACTTTCTCTGACATAAACTCAGTGGCTGGCTCTTTGATTACCTCCCCCTGATAGGGGAGCAGCCTTACCAGGACACAGAGAAAGACAGTGCAGCTAGTCCTGATGAGATCAGATAGGCTAGCATCAGAGGGAAGGGGAAGAGGACCTCCCCTATCAGTGGACTTATGGAGGGGCATGGGCGGAAATGAGGGTGGGTAGGTGGGATTAGGAGGGGATTCGAGAGGGGATACAGTAGAGCTATAAAGTGAATAAACTGTAATTAATAACAAATAAATTAAAATTACTCAAGGGATGATACATTCTAGAGAGGATGTGGATAAAGAGGAACCCTCCTCCATTGCTGGTAGTAATGTAACCTTGTACAACTACTTTGGCAATCAATTGGGTATTTCCTCATAAAGGCATAGAACTTTTTAAAAATATATAAATTATAAATTCGATCAGAACACATATAGATATATCTAGTTTAAACTAATAGGTAAACCTCTAGTGTTCTGGTCTTGGTCTTTGAGCTTAAATATCATATATCAAATGAATATTTTATGCTAAAACATGGATACAGAAATCGTGGTACACAAGGGAATACTTCTGAGCTATTAAAAACAAGGAAATAATGAAATTTGCAGTCAACTGAATGAAGCTAGAAAAGATCATCCTGAGTGAGGTAACCCAGACCCAGAAAGATATCCATGGTATATACTCACTCATAAGCAGATATTAACCATATAATACAGGATAACTATACTACAATCCACAGACCTAAAGAAGCTAAACAACACAGAGGACCCTAGGGAGGGTGCTTAAATCGTATTCAGAAGGGGAAACAGGATATATTATTTCATAAGCAGCTTTGATACATGCTAAATATTTTCATAACAGACAAATTAAAATGTTGAACTTAGCGACAGTTGGATTTACTTCACCATGCAACTGCACTTTAAATAAGATAATTTGTGATTTATGAATCCAGTAAATTAAGGTACAGTTGTTTTTTAAATTAAATACCTTTGCCTGGTCCAGAGGAATAACTTATTACTCAGGATGCTCTATGTAGAACTAACAGTGCCAATGATAATCCTTAAGATGTCTGGTCATTTTATTATTGTAGAGACTTCCAGTATCAATGGCTTATTAAATTGTAAAATGATAATGTCTTTGTACTCCTTGGGTTTTCTATCAAACTAAGTTTTAATTGTTTTTATTAATCCTAGTTGTTAATGATTCACAGTGGAAATATTTTAATGTAATAATGAAAGTTGAAAATATTTTACTCACATCTTACCAGTGTATAATTTAGAGAGAAAGTCAAACCTAAATTACCTATTTAAAAATTATTGAGTTTCTGTCCTAATGAATTAATCAATAATTTAGTCACATTTCTAACAAATATAGAACTAAGAAAAAGAAAATTAAGTATGCAGAATACCTAGGACCCGTGTGTGTGTGTGTGTGTGTGTGTGTGTGTGTGTGTGTGTGTCTTTTAAACCATAAATAACATTCTTTACAAGAGTGGCTGCTACTCAACAGATTCCTTTCCAATATGCTAACCTTCATTTCAGAGTTAAATGCTAAAAATAAGTAATTACTTATTTCAGTATTTTGAATACAAATGAGGATTCTTCTATTTTCTTTTCTTTGGCACATCTTTCTACAGTATACTGTGTACTTTACTTAATGATTAAGGGATTTGGAATTACATAAATATGAAAATGTATGTGAATATATATTTCCTTTTAGTTATTTTCACTTTTATTTTATTAGAAGTGGGAGTGCAAGGATATATCGTGTAGGAGAGATTCAATAGGGTGTGGGGAACTCCATCTGTGCAGTTTGGGGGAAGACGTCATTTATGCTGGGTTTGTATATTTTAGTGGCGCAACTGTCACTCCTCTAAGTAACCTCTAGCTCCTGCTGCCTAATAAGCTCAATAAACTTGTTTTGTCACTAGGCTATGCTACCGTAATATCATTCCTTCACCTGCTCTAAGTGTCTTAGCTACACTTAGGCGGCTACTCCACACGTCTCCCCTAGCAAAATCAAAACTCATTCCATTTTCCCGTAATCTCTCTAGCACAACCGCAAGGATTCTGAGCTGTCTGTAAGCTTCAGCAGTTTAAAAAGTTCTATGATATCTTTCAAGCTGTAAGACTATGCTAATTTTATGGCTGTGTTAATTTCCTAAGTGACAGACATTATGAAAGTGCTGAACAGAATGGATTGTGATTAGGACAACAATGATTTTAATGGATAAAAAGGTCAGCAGCCATATAAATTGCACAATAAAAGTGCAGACAGGGATGTGAAAACCCTGTGACGTGACGATGGGCTGACAACGAAAAGCAAAGAACATGAGCAAGGCCCCCTGTAGACCTTGCTTATGACCTCGCTGAAGAAAGCACAGTCAAAATCTGTACTCCCTCCATTTCCAGTTGTGCAAGTAAATTTATCCTTTATCTGACTAGTATCAGCTCTTTCTTGAATTCTGCTACAAACTTCATCCAACTTCTATTTTATGAACTCGATGTCCATTTATGTTTGGTTTTTCTTCTGTTTATGCATATGTGAAAAAAATATTTATCAGTTTGCTTCTTAATAGTCTCTAGTAGTGGTTCCTTAAAAAAATACAAGACATTCATTCCTGTTTTGTAAGACTGATACTAAAAGACAAGAAAAGAGTACTGCCGCCCTTGTCCTTGTCAGGTAAGTCCAGAGAGTCACCATGCTTGGCACTTAATTCTAATGTCTCTGGTTTTGAGCCCATTCTTTCTTTTCACCCATCATTGTATTGATCACATTGGGCCTTGATCCTGGAAACATTTCCTTGCCTTTATTTCTGCCTATCTATCATTTTCTATCATTCTTCAAACCTCCTAGGAAACTGTTCTGTCTTTCCTGGCACTTCTTTGATCTTCAGTTCTCAAAGTGAAGGAAAATTTTTAAAGGTCTCTTTGCCTTACTTCTATTTTCCAAGATCCAACTTCTACATTTTCCTTCTGCAAACATGGCTTGTGCATCCTCCTAGCATAGCATAGTTACCTTTTCTATTTTCCATTTATATTCACTAAGGATTGAACCCTGAGCCTTGTACCTCTTAGGCCAGCTCTATTGTCCTGTGTTTGAAGCCCTTTACATTGTTTTCTTAATTTTATCCTTCTATATCTCCCATACTTGTGTGGTGTGTGTGTGTATGTGTGTGTGTGTGTGTGTGTGTGTGTGTACTTGTTTCATTTAGAGGGTTAATAAATTCTGTCAGTTTGTTTTGTCAGTGCCTCCTGAAATAGTCCTATCTCTATTTAAGTAATGGCTTGTCTCTTTTATGTTAGGAAAAAACAGTGTTATTCAAAGTTTCTAAAATGATTTCCTTAATCATAATTTTTTCCATTTTCTGTATATATTTTCATCATGCATTTTTTTTTTGCATATAAGATTCTTAACAGAGCACATATCCTATGCCATTGACCTTGCCGTTGATTAATTTTACTATTTTCTTTGGTAAGCTTATTTTATTATTTCAAGTTCAACTAAAATATCTCACTGACTGTCTTTAATATTTTTTCTTTTTAAAATTTTTCTGCCTTAGTCTATATATTTTCTGGGATTTTTGTTGTTGGTTTGTTTTTGTTGTTGTTGTTGTTGTTTGTTTGTTTCTCTAGAGTGACTCTCCATTCCTCTCTGTCCCAAACATTCTGCAACTTGATCCTTCCCAAATGCTACCTTCAGAATAAAAGCTTGTTGTAGTCTTCTTAAATTGATCATATTTCACCAAAATTATTATTTTAAAATATTCAGTTTAATATTTTAATAATTTATTTATCCCCCTTACATCTCAATCACAGCCCTTTATCCCTCTCCTCATCACAACTCCACCCTCACATTCCTCCTTCCCCACACCCCTCCAGAGAAGAGGAGCAAAACCCCTTGCTAAGGGTACCAACCCTCCATGACACATCAAGTTTCAGGAGGACTAGGCACATCCTCTCCCACTAAGGCCAGAGAAGGCAGCCCAGCTGGGGAAAAGGAATACAAAGGCAGGCAACAAAGTCAGAGAGAGCCCCCACTCCAGTTGTTATAGGACCCCACATAAAAACCGAGCTGCACATCTGCTACATAAGTGTAGTGTGTCTAAGTCCGCATGCTTGGTTAGTAGTTCAGTCTGTGAGGTCCCATGGGCCCAGCTTAGGTGAATCTTTAGATCTTCTTGTGGTGGACTTAAGCCATGGGGATTCATCAGTTCCTTCCCTGACTCTTCCACATGCCTTCCCCTGTTCCACCTAATATTTGTCTGTAGGTCTCTGTATCTACTTCCATCAGCTGCTAGATTAAACCTCTAAGAATACAGTTACACTAGGCTCTTCTCTACAAGCATACCAGAGTATTACTGGTAGTATCAGGGGTTGGCTCTCTCCCCTGGGGTGGATCTCAAATTGGACCAGTCATTGGTTGGCCATTTCCTCATTCTCTGCTCCATCATTAATTCTGTAATCTTGTAGGCAGGATAAACATTAGATTGAAGGGTTTTTGGATGGGTTGGTATCCCCCTTCCTCCACTAGCAGTCTTAATGGCTACAGTAGGTGGCCATAGAGTAAGTGGTCATATCCCCCCATGCTAGAAATGTCAGCAAGGTTCACTCCCATCGCTTCTCTGGAGCCTCCCCTGCCCCAGGTCTATGGCTTCTCCAATAGATGGTTACCAACTGATTTCCATTCTCTCTTTCAGCCCTCTCCACTTCTCCTCACATCTAATCTCCACCCCATTCTTCTCCCCTCACACTCTCTCATCCATTTCTCTCTCTCCATCCAGTTCTGATTTCTGCTCTATTACCCATTCTGAGTAAAAGCATCTTTCCTTGGACATTCCTGGTTGCTTAGGTTCTTCAGGTCTCTGGATTGTAGCATGTTTACATCCTTGTCATTCTGACTGATATAAGATGGAAACTCAGAGTTGTTTTGATTTGCATCCCGTGATGACTAAGGACGTTGAACATCTTTCAGTGCATGTAGGCCACTCTAGACCTGACTGACAATGGATCTCAGGGGGCAGCATGCACCTCATCTGTTGGACTTACCTACTTGCTTCTCTTCAGCTAGATTTCTCAATTTTTGTGTTCTTCAGGACCCTATGGCTATGAAATAGTGCTTTCATCTTTTTTTTTAAATTAATTTAACCACTCAATTTAACTATGGTCCATATGAGTGAAATGCTGATGGTACAAAAGTATTTCTTACCTATATCTAAGTATAGGAAAAATATGATGTCTTTAAATAGATACGTTATGCCTTTATGAAAAATATAAATTAATTAAAATACCCAAATATTTTAAAATATAATATAAAAAGCTATTAAATATAAAACTCCATTAAACACATAATTCATTAATTTAATCGTCACAACCTCATTTTGTTTAATTATAATGTGTGAAAAATTTTATGTGGACAATCACCAGATGGGTGTAATTAAAAAAAAAAAAACTAAAAGAATAAAAAGTTAAGGAATAGTTGTTTTTGAAAAGAAGTCTAGTGTTATCACTGAATTTTGTTTCCTGCTAATATCAAAGTGAAGAGTCAAAAGCATTGCAGCCCATCATAGAAGCAGAAAGAAAAATCAAGAATGTTTAGCCATTCCTTCTGAAGCCCATTAAGATGCGACAGAGTAGAGAATCATGGGAGAGTTCTTTAAAATATATATCAAATTGTAATCTGAAAGGAAACTGTATGTAAGGAGGTGAAAGGGGGAGGAAGGGAAAAAAAGTCTTCTAAGAAAGAAAAGGGATTGAGGAACAGAGGAAAAGGAAGGCAGACAGATAGACAGACAGAAAGAGAGTGCTGTAAATGATTTCATTGTGCCAATAGGAGTTTTGGAAAGAATAGTTATGTAGAATTGTTGTAGTCCCTTGATTTCCACAACAGGAGTAGAGGAGTATCCATGAGTAACTAAACACAGCACCCATGCTCTAAGCCTTCAACTTCCCCACATCCCTATATGACTACTGACATCTTTCTTCATAAAGACTGTTACTTACACAGAGTATATTTTAAATGATTTTATAGTTGAGGAGGTGGGATAGTAGATAGCTAGTCACAAGAATCCAAAATTTCTGTTACCAGAAAATTTCTGTTTATGTAAGATTGATCATTACGCGTTGTATAGATTTATAAACACAGTATATTTTATTCGATAAATATATAAAATGATTACTTTTACAAATAAACAAAATAATGCTTGAGGTAAATAATATAATAAAGGTTACTTGGAACTTCACACCATTCCAAGTATGTTCCACAGTTTGGCTACATGGTTACTCAATTTTCTGCTTCCAAACATTCATTTAAGTCATAAAGTATACGTATTTATCTCAGTTTTCTCACCTAATATATGAATATATGAGCAAAGCAATGAAACAACTAAAGTGCATATAAACATATTTCCTTTAAAAAACAGTACAAACACAAGGAAATGAACTTTTAGAAATTAAAACTGAGTAACAATTTCAACGTGCTGTTCTAAATCAGAAAGTAAAAATAAATAAATAAAGCACACAGAATTAATCTAACCAGCCCAACATTTTAATAATAGGAGTTCCTGTGAGAGTAAACAAATAAAATAGAAGAGAAATTACCAGAGAAGTACATCATTTCAAGGAATAGAAATAAACCATGTTTTCAAGATTAACAATGTCTGCTGAGTGCTCAGTTTAATGAATTCTCATGCTGAGACAAAATATAATGAAACTGCCTAATACTAAGACTCCAAAGAAAAGCTTCTAAAAACTGTCTGGAGAAGGGGGAAAAAAAAACAAGAAGCAGACATTAACAAAATTATTAGTTGGTGGAGTCAGGTTTGTGAACTACATGCATTGCTATGGTGGAGCATAACAATGAAATATAGGGATTAAGAAGAAAAGAGAACACATAGTGTACTCAGGAAACAGAGAGAAAACAGCACTGTTTTCCAGCAACAGGGCTGTTCTGGCAAGGCGTTACATCTGAAGACCTTCTAGGTGTATGTGATCTGGCCAAAATGCAGACACAATCTGAATTACAGTATGATCTGTTTGGAACACAGATATGCCCTTAGTATACACCTTTAATCCCATAGCCATGTTTGAAAGTGATGTCTAATTGAGGGACAGACAAGGTGATAAATCAAAGAAAGACTTGACAAAATGAGATATGCCTAACGCTCAGGAGAACAGGACAGGAAGACAGGCTATTTAACAGCAACACAGACTGAAAATGAGAGTTTTACCAAGGTGTTTTTACTAAGACTGTCATCAAGGGACAGTTAAGAAAGACAGTCTGCAAAGAGAACAGGCTAGAAACAGGTGAAAAAGTACAAGCTAGAGAATGAGAAGAAGCCAGAAGATTAAAACATATTAACTGAATTATTTTTATGCCAGACAGAGCAATTCAGTCAGAAGTGAGTTTGAATCAGTCAGCTTGGAGAGGAGTTTAGGATGGGAGACCTGAGCTGAACCAGCCAGCAAAAATTCAAAGAGCTTGAAAGGCTTGGGAATGGTTTTCATCTAATCCCCTTTTTTGAGAAAATAAAATCATTACATCTGGGACTGAATGTGTTTGGGAAAAAATGTAAATGGAAAAGGAGAAAGCCTATCAATGCTTCAGAAAACAGGAGATTTGACATAAACTTTACAGAAGACATAGACACCTGATAGAAAGTCACAGAGGAGAAATTTACTTGGGATCGTCTTCAAAGGACGCACCAGTTTTTCCAGTTTGTCTGGAAGCCTAAAGAGACTCAGGAGACTCAGAAGTCAGAGGAGCCTCTGAGACAGCAAATAACATTAAGCCATTACAAAAGATGTTTTTAATTATATAGACAGACCTTACCTACAACAAGAAAGAAGGAAGGAAAGAAAGAAAGAAAGAAAGAAAGAAAGAAAGAAAGAAAGGAAGGAAGGAAGGAAGGAAGGAAGGAAGGAAGGAAGGAAGGAAGGAAGGAAGGAAGGAAGGAAGGAA